>NC_071324.2:6371136-6674166 GCF_027563975.2 Plodia interpunctella | reverse complement strand
TGATTCTAGTCAAGGTATAAAGAAATGTTAATCTAGATATTTTGTGCTAATATCAAGGTTTCTCGTGAGAATGATCGGAGACTACATCAACAGGGAGAGATCGCATAGACGATATTCGGGTACAATTCTGTTGCAAAATTCATCAAAATAGCATTTTACACGTAGCTATTACTTGGGGATTTAACTAAGGGGTGGTTAATTCAAAATAAATTGTATAATAGGTTCACTTTTAAGATTTAAATAACTATTTATGAATACAGTATAATAAAATATAATGAACGGACATGTACCTACAGACAGAAGACATCATCGTTTGAAATTATGTTTACGAACACCTAGATGAATAAAATAATATAATTGCGAATAGGTACTTACAGTTAAATTAGATTTAGTATATAGATACAGACTTACCTCTTTTCCACAAATTATTGTTATTTGATTTCCTATGTTTAAGTATGTTTAAGTATGTTATATATTTTTTGCGGTTGATAGATTGTTTCAAATCTTACTCGCCTTCATAGATTTAGTTGTACGGATTAGTAGGTAACTAATTTTATGCTCGCCCTCGCAAGTTTATATTTGTCACTAAGTACATGTCAGGTTAAATACCGACATTTATAATAATTAAGAAGGTAGAAGAAACTCTTGCCGGTGCGCTGAGGGAAAACATGAAGGAAACTCTCTTGTTTAAATTTCAGAGGGCCATCCTTCTCCACGGATAAACTTGCATTGTATTGTACTTATATGAGTGATATTTATCACGTGTTCTTTCCTTTTATTACCGCTTTGGTAATCCCGTGGTCACTTAATATATATCTTGCTGAATAACATATAACTTCTTAGTTTGATCATCAAAGTATGAACGGAAAGCTCTTAAGATATCACTATTCGTGTTTTTAGGTCTATTTCACAAAGCTATATCTGAATCTGGTACGGCATTAGTACCATGGGCGGAGGCGGCTCCTGGCGAGGCCTTGAAGAATGCTTTTCGTCTAGCCAAATTCTTAGGCTGTCCGCAAGCGCCTTCACCGAAAATGATAAATTGTCTGAGGACCAAGGATAGTTATGATATTATCGATACAGAGTTTCGATTCTACGTGAGTATATTTAGTACGAGTATAATTAACTATATTACAAGTACGATGTAGGTAGGTACTTAAACTTTCGAATTTTAAAAATTCATATTTACCTTCTCGTTTTACTCAAAGTTTCGTTTGTTATTATTAACTCGAATAAAATCTGAATGAATTGCAGGCTTGGGATTACGAGCCCATGACTCCATTCAAAGCTGTAGTGGAGCCTGATCTTCCCGGAGCGTTCTTGACGCGAAGTGCAAGGAAGATTCCCAAGAATTCCCACATTCCGTGGCTGACTGGCTTGACTAAGGATGAAGGCTGTTTAAAGTCTGGGTGTAAGATTTCTTTTTCACATAAGATTTCGAATTCATGTAACTAATTTGAGTTTCTAGATAATTATAGTTTTAGATATTTAAGCAACTTATATTCAACAATTGGCGAGCTTGTAAAATGAAAAGTTTTTTCAGGGATTACAAAAAATGAAACAAGGTACAAAGAGTTCTTATCAGGTTTTGATACAATTGCACCAGTCACATTTTACTATGAGAACTCGCCATTTGAAGCAGTAATCACTAAAACTATTCGCGAAAAGTATGCAATAAGCAATGACATGGAAGCTTCTAAACATGGAGTATTACAGGTTTGTCGTACTTTATATAACTCGAGCGATAAATTTTACGTTATTTTTAAAAACTTTGTAGACCAGAAGAACTGGTTCTAGAACCGACGCTGTCCTTGTTACGTATTTTTTATATTGTTCCTATGATGTCTTCTTTTTCAACATATCAATAAACCTGAGATTCGATTTTGCTGCCATTATGTCACAATCGTCACTTGATAACAAGTATTTTTATAACATTGGGCAGAACAATGTCAAGAGTTAAACTACTACATGTTTTTAAGCATAGTATAATATTGATAGACAATTTTACATAATGACATCTAATTGCTAGTGTTCTTTGTTTTAGCTATTATTATTTTGTCATACGATTAAAATAGGAACAAGAATGAAAAACATATGATTTCCAGGTTTATACCGATTCCTATTTCGCTTATCCTGCGGTTGAGGCCCTGGAATCAGTTTTCAACTACACGAAATCTTCTGTGTATTTATACGAATTAGCTTATGAAGCAACAAATAGTTTTTCTCAAATATTTGGATACGGAGAGGAAAAAATAGGTAAGGTCGTATATTATATTTCATTAAAAATGCCAAGCATTAAAACCTCTCAGTTCATAAGTATACATAGGTGTTATTTTTCTGTTTCAGGTGTATGCCATGCTGATGACCTAATGTACCTTTTCCCAATTCATTTCCTATTGAAGAAACCATCCCAAGAAGACGTTGAAATGAGTAAACTCATCATAACGCTTTGGACAAATTTCGCAACTAGTGGGTGGGTACTTTGACAAGTATGTTTTGAGTCTTTCCTCCACTTATTACTTAAAAAAACATATTATAAAATATCCTTTACTTACTTTCAGAAATCCAAATAAACCCAAAAAAATACCATTTAAATGGGAACCTGCGACGAGTGGACAAAAAATGGAATATTTGCAGATCGACAAAAAACCAACAATGAAACAAAACTTAGGGTCTAGATCCCGGTTCTGGGCTGGGTTGCCTCTGTGGCACAACGTGCGCACTCAACGCTTTTCCGACGAACTGTGATTTCATTTTGGTAACTAAGGTATTAACGCGATTGAAAATATATAATGCTATATTACTATATAGCATTATATATTTTAGATACCTATTAATATACAATAATGTGACAAATCCTCTCATTTCCAATTAAACTAAACCAAAGGAAACATAGTTCTATGGTTATCCACCAGTCAACGCTATTGTTACGATAGAAAACAAAATGTTTTCAATTACTTGGTTAATATATCGTAGTTACTATTTCCGAAGTCAACTAATAATTACATAAGTTTTTTTTACGGAAATGGACTTTTAGTAGAAAAAAATATCACAGAATTTTGCAGATAAACTGTTAGGTAAATTAAACATAAAGCTAATATACTTACCTAATTGTATTTGCTTTGATTTGCAAAGTATATCAGAAACGTTTATAGTCATTTTAAGAAGCCGTGGTAGATGAACAAATTATATCATTGAAAATACCGATATCGGTTTCTTATATCGGTTTATTCCTATTATTATTTATCCCATGTCATGTCTTTACCACTCCACCAATTTCTAATATTAGTGTAATAACCTTTTTTCTTCACGAGCTTTTCATTATTCAACACGGCGCAGAACCGACAGTAGTCATCTGTATCTGGACTTTCATGTCTATAATGATACGAATAATATTTCTTCCATTTAAAATACTGAGCATAAGCTGTCGGGTCTTTTGATAATTCAAACATTTTTTGTGCTAACTTTGCTGCTCCTAATTGTCGGGCGTCTAAGTATGACCCATTCGGTAGGAATCTAATAACAAATCAAAGTATCAATAAATTGAATTGAATTGAATTAAAATTTTACGAAACATAAATAAAAACCTAATCATGTATAAATAGGTATATTAAAGTGTTTCTTTTATACGCTCTATTTCGTCAGGTAAAATAATAATAAATTATACTTACACCTAAACCTTCCAGCAATCACATAATTTGTTCGTGGAAACCGTACAAAAATCCGTCCAGTAGTTTTTGAGTTTATCGCGTTCATACAGACAGACGCTATAGGCAGTGACTTATTTTTTATAATATGTATGGATATTGAACCTAAAGATGTAATAAGTCAATATCAATCTACACAAATAATTAAAAAATGTGTTTGTACCTAAGTTTTACAAAGACTCACAAATACTTTTTACACATCTTTGGAATTAAAAATTAATATTTTGGACATACCTGGAATAGTTCGCCCCTCCGTATACTACTGGAACAGTGTTGTGTTGTAAAGCATACAAAAGTTTCTCGGTAACATAATCTTCGCTGAAGGAATTTTCAAATGCTAAATAGAAAAAATAAGCTTTTTCCAGTAATTTAAAACAACGTGCCATAATTTTTTTAGGACAATATGATTTGCCACAGCTGCCATAAATATCAACACTTAATTCATATTTATTTAACTCTGAGTTTATTTTTTTTACGAATTCCTCTCTGCGACTTAAGGTATTGCAATTTGATACAAACCAGGCAGCAACTCTATTTTTAGATTGCAGTTTTAATCTAAGGTCATTGTCAATTTCTTCCATATCCCTCACATCAATCCAATGCATTTCTTGTTTGGGTCCAACAGTATATCCAGTAGAGTTTCTAATATTAATATATCCCCAGATGGCATCTGAATTCAATTTATAAGTCCAAGTCCAATTGAAAAAGCCGTTCCAATTATTTGTAGTAATGGGATAATGAGCTGCAGATTCTACACTCGAGAAAACATATTTTTGATGTGCTGACCTTCTAACAGGGATATCCGTCTCTTCTAAAATCCCCGATAAACGTGAGCTGCTAAATAGTATGGCATCGAACTTAACATAGTCACCAAGAATATTTCTGTCGCCAGTTACGTAGCAATTAGACCACTTGCAAGTTTTATTTATAAATACTGAAGATCCCTGACCAAAATAAATAAATGGAGTGTCTTCGGGATGGGTCCATAGAAGCATGTATTTGTATTTCGATCGATCCAAATTATGACGAACTTCAACTATATCATCGACGATTGCTGTGGGCCAATTATAAGGTTTAACTTCGATAATGTCTCTCCAGTATGTCTGACGAAACAGTATCAATATGCTCGCGCTAAAGAGGAAACAATATAACATTTTTACGTATTTGGAATGAATTCGAATTGGTATACATAACGAGTTACCCATTTTTAATTATTTAATCAAATTTATTGAACTTCAAATCTGACCTTGCAACGCCACTGACAAATGCGAATTGAATTAATTCACATCGCATTGCGAATGTTTAATGTTATGATTATGCGAGATATGTGGACACAAACATTCGGCTAAATCGCTAAATTTGTAAAATAGCTCTGACGATTGTGTGTCGGCTTTGGACGTGTCTTTTATTCCCTCCGTATTTAACACATGATATTTTTAGGGCTCCGTACAAAATGCCACAAAACGGAACACTTATAGAATCAAACAAATCAAATCAACCAAAATGTTTAATTAAAACGTTAAATAACGCTAACTATTTATTTAAGGGATAGCAATGGGTAACAAAAATTACAACTTACCACAGAGTATTTGATTTTCTAAGGACACAGAACAGAACTCGATAGTTGCATAAAACATTTTTGATCGTAAGATAAGTTAGGTTCAAAAAAAAGATTTGTGATAAAATTTAATAAGACCAATCGCGATTAGCCCCACACTTTGACACTTTGGTCCCAGGAGCAGCTGGCAAGCGCGATCCCATTGGGGGCAAAGGAGATAGACGTGACGCGGTTCTCATGGGCATTAAGCGTTCCTGAAAATCAAAACATTATAATTTTAGCTAAAATGGACCATATTCACACAATCGAATGAATATGAGTAGTTTTTTATTATTTGTTTAGGTGTAAAAACATTCCAACATATAAATGCAAGATTAAGTTAAATTGTGTATATGTAACTTGAAATTTCTTATACATTTTTAAAATTACCAAGAAGGGCCATTCCAAAAAATAACAAAAATACATCTCCTGTGGGAAACTCACTCGGGCGCTAGGTAAAAGGTAAGTATCTATTTTAAATAGCAAAATTTACCTGTATGAGCAACTTTGAGGGTGTCCCAGGAGTGAACAGAGTTATCGTCTGAGCCAGCCAGCAGGTAACGCCCACTCAAAGATAGACCTGTTTTAAGTAAAATATGTTTATCTTTTTCTTATAATATGTTCTCAAAATAGAATAGATTTGTTGTCACGCCTATCATGTTGTTGTTATTCTTTCTAATTCTCGTTTTGCGGATCCTATAGTTTTATTACCTACACTGGCCATAATTTGTTCTCCCATGCATATTGGTACCGGTAAGAGGTATAAATGCAACATTAATCTATCGGTGTGCACAGTGTCGTCGTGGCACTATACCATACACAAATATGTTAATTTATCGCCCGCATCCATCTGTCCTACTTTTGTTTTTCCTTTTTACTAACCGCGAAAGAAAAATAAATGTAATATGACTAGTTATAGGTAACTGCTTATTTTCATAGATACGTTGTGGTCACAAATGTTAAATTCATGCGAGGATAGTTTGCGAAACATTTACAAAACTTATGTACTAACTATAAAGCCTTGACTAGGTGTCTACATAAATCCAATTCTCTGCTACGGCTGTTTCAACATGTGTATGGCGAGTCATATTACCAGCTATTTATTACTGACAAAAATATTGTAAACTTTCGTCTTATAATCACTATTGCTGTCTCGAACTTCAAATTTATTTCACTTGTAACAATAGTACTATACTTGCATGTTTTCGATTAAATAATTTTATTTTCAAATGAAGGCGAATGTAAGCCAGAGAGAGACGTTAGCTGGCTTCACATATCGCCGAACTCAGAGATGCATGAACCCATGAGATGCATGAACATTGAGTAATATGTATGAGAGCTTTTTTATAGCGCAATGGAAAACCAGAAATGTAGGTCAGCAAACTGTATCGCGGTAACGCGATAATCGCGATTAACGGCTTGGCACTGACCGCAACTAGTGAAGCCGCAGTTTCCAGGAGGCGTGTAGTGGCCCAGTTGTTGGTCGCTTCGTATGTCGAACAGACGAGCTGTCTTGTCTTCGGACGCTGTGGCAAATGCTTGGCCGCTGTTGTGGTACTGACAAATACAGAATGATACATCTCAACAACTGACGCACCGATATTTTACGTCTTTGCAAAAAAATTCAAGTAAGTTTTTAGGCAAAAGGAAGATTATGTAAAATCTTTCAGAGAACTGCTGAGTATTGCGGAGTATTATACATGTAAAAAAATTACATAAATAGATTCATTAACAAGACTCTTTAGCCATAGAATACAGGTATTTTTTCTCTAACAAGACTTTATCTCATCCTTATGATATTGAAATGATATAAAACACAAAGAAAATAACTACAATTTTACTCGTAGTACTAATATTTACTACTTAATATTAGTACGTAAGGTAAGGTAGGTATAAATATGTGGGTTTTCCAAGGTTGGTAGCACAGCTGGTAGCACGCACAGAAATTTGATTTATTTGTAGGTACCTATTACATATGTAGGTGCCTAGTACATATTTTTTTCATTACTTATCGTCGGCGCTTAGAGTGACGAGTGTTTTGTTTGTTTTTTGTTTATTTATTTATATTTAGGAAGACTTACAGCTAAAGAACAAATAGATAGAAATGAAAGTTAAAAATAGGAAGCCAATTAAGCCTCGAATTGGATGAATCGAAGAAGAATTTGTAAACATCAAGCATGTAAACAGGGTCACATGAAAAACAATAGCCAGAAGTTATGTGATACTATATAGCTACATATTAGTAGTATAAGTTACAAGAGAGGAATGGTATGGTAGATACGTCGAAAACTAAAGAAACATTAATAAATTCTTGGATCATACTTGAGTTGAAATCTATACTTTAAAATTATTGAATTTATTATAATACTACGTACTTTTTGGGTTATTTAATTTGATAATAGATTAACAATTAACGTTAACTTAATTTAGTTATGATTAATATAGTTAATTTAGATTAATGAAGTTAATTATTTGATTAACGGTGCCCAGCTTTGGGTGGGAGGTACATATGTAGGTATATATTACTCGTACTAAATTTATCTGAGAATATAGCTATAGACTAGAAACTAAAATAAATATAATAATTATTTTGTTTCTTAACCTTACAGGGAAACTTTTGTAATCAATTTATATTTATGTAATTCTTACTTACTGAGCGACTGACAAACATATAGCCGAAACTACTGGGCGTAGGAAGCTGAAATTTGGCATGGCGGTTCCCTGGGGAGTGTAGCTGAGCACTGAATACGTGTTTCAGATTTTTGTGAATATTAACTCTCAACCCTCAATTAACTTAAATTGGCAAACATACTCGTTGTAGTAAATCACACAATCACACTGAAATTGTTCAATTTACGTAAAAACCTGTGACGTAAAACGTCATGGAAAATGGAACGGCACGCGTTGCAGAAAGTGGGAGTTGAAATCGTAGCGAGAAATGGGACGGAACACATTACGAAAAACATGATGGCACAATATGTAGGAAACGGTACGGGATATCTACATCTACATTATATGTATATAGGTTTCTGCTATATGAGGAAGCGGGATTGGACAAGTTGCGGAACGAGACACGTACCTATCTTACGGGAAACATATGAAATTGAACTAAATACGAGAAAAGATACGATTTTGAATCATACATATGTTTCCAGTCTTACTTACTTAAATAATCACAAAAGCTAGTATTGTAACTCGTCTCTATTAATTTTGTCTGTCTCGTGTATAAATAACACCTTAAACTAGTTAAACTAGTTTAAATAACCACTTTAAGCTGGGTCCACTTCATAGTAATTTCTGTAATCTAAGGTTGTACAATTATCATACTATTTTTTTTAATACGGCTGTGACTTTTTACGTCTCATTTTAATTCTGAATTAGAAAATATGAAATGAAACATCTAAAATACTGCCGCCCTTACACAGACGCTGTTGACATCAGCTTCGTGTCCGAAAAATGTTTGCTTCGCTTTATCTTCTCTGACATCCCAGAGCTTGCAAGTCTTATCCACCGATCCCGTAACGTATGTTTTCATGTCTGGAAGGAAAATGCTCAATAATTTGGCAATTCAAAAATATCGTGAGGGCACTTAAAATATAGTTGATAAATATCGTTCCAGACCATGGCACACCTGATTCCAAACTCACGGCAAAATTGATATCAGCCTCCTCTTAACGTGTTGATTCGTCCAAATTTGTGAAAACCAATACAACGATAATAAACTTACACTTCTCAAGTGGAGAAGACCATTTCTAACCCCGATTTTAGAATCGGGAAACTAAGTATCAAATAAGTGCTACCTATGTTCATAAACTAATTAAATTGATGGATGCCATAATAACTGTACCATGTAATTTGACGACCTGGTGGCGCAGTGGCGCAGTGGTAAAGTGCTTGCCTCTGAACCGGGAGGTCCCAGGTCCGATTCCCGGTCGGGTCATGATGAAAAACGATTTTTTTCTGATTGGCCCGGGTCTTGGATGTTTATCTATATGTATATGTATTTGTTATAAAATATAGTGCCGTTGAGTTAGTACCCCATAACAAAAGTCTCGAACTTACTTTGGGGATAGCTATATAAAATTGCAATATTAATACTTAATTAAAAGGATTTTGTGAAGCCTGCTTTAGATGAAATAAAAAGTGCAAATAAAAACTAAAAATTGTTTAGCAACTACTAATAACGCATAGAGTATGATATTTAATTAGGAAAAATACGTACCAGGAGCCAACGAAATGCTGACGACATCCCCAGCGTGGGCATCGAACTCCATGTTTCTCCTGCCAACTTCTAGATCCCAAATGCATCTGAAGAAGAATGAATAGTCACAAGCTAGTGTACCATGAGGCTTCGCTTCTGTGGGATTTTCGGATTTCTTTCATAATATTTTTTCCTAATGACTCCCGTAACGGACTACCGGATGGTTAGTTCCAGAGACAGAGATAGCGCGTGAGTTGAGGCTAGTAGTAGTTCACGCCTTGGTAAAGAATCACTTTATATTCTCCTTTGTATGTTATACGAGGAGGAGCATAAACTTTTACAACATTTATAAAGGATCCATGATGACAGATCATAAAATCTTAACTGATTTTTCAATATTTTCAAGGACATTTTTATGTAGAGCCAATAAATTATTTATTGTATGGCAATTACTAATAAGTTTATAATTTTATTATCCTTTCCCTTTAAAAAATACAAACTTCTTCGGGTAAATTCTTAATCAAGAGTATTGATTCGAAATCCGTAGTAAGTATACTTAGTTTTTAAAATATACACATGGAATGACAGACAGAGTCTGAGAATTTGTAACGGTAGTGCAGCCAGAAGTGGGAAAGGAAATAAGATGAAACAAAAGACAGTTGGTGTTGTATAGTTAGGAGGTAAAGTACTTAAGGCAAGGCAGAAAAATATTAAAGTCCAACCATGATTATGACGATGAAAGGTAGTTTATAGGTATATACATTTTCATATCACCGGATCCCGTCAGAATATGTGTGTCATCCAGAAAGCGACAGCTGCTGAGGAAGCCCTCGTAGCCAGCCAATTCTCGCACCATTTTAGCCGCCCCGGTAGAATCGCGGTTGTTGACATCGTACACTGTACACATGTTGTCCATACCACCACATAATGGATAATAAAACAAAAATAGTTTATTTCCTAATAAATAAAAACAAAATAAAAACAGTTGTATATCTACATCAAAATACGTATTTATATTGGAACTAGCTCGTTACCCTAGGCTTCGTCCGCTTAAATGCCCTCGCCCTCGCCTAAGAAGGATAGTTGAAATAAATTATCCATAACCCATTAAAATTTTAATTGGGTTATGAATTTTATTTTACATTTTAAATTTTAATATTCACACAGCGCTATTTAATGTTTTTATAAATAAATGTAGGTACCTGTAATATAATACAGATTTTCCCACAATCCCACGGGAATAATAGCAATGAAGTGCATGTGTAAATGAAATGTATACTCTTTAATATATATATAAAAACTGAGCTGCGAGACTTGGTGTTTTTTACAACATGTTTTTGATGGCATTTCATTTTTTCCTTACAAACATTCTCGAGTACTAACAAATATTAAAACATGATTACTAAATGCGCATGTATACCAACAAAATTTCCCGAAGGAGCAAAGGCTACACTCATAACCCACGCCGAGCGCAGAGGTATCACTTGCACCTTGTTGCCGCTCCAGGTGTCCCATATAATTAGCTTCCCATCCAGCGACCCCGTTACGCAGTGTCTGCCAACAACAGATATGTCTTATAAGACATTTCAAGGATTCTGCAGTAGATGTTCCCCTGCCTGGTTAGAATATGTTTCTATTATATAAAAACAACAGCCCGTTCCGTCCGGCTTCGCAAGTGTAAAAACATAATAAATTACCTATACACCTATACCTTCCTCAGGAATTACATTAGACGTTGGTGAAAACCGCGTGAAAATCCATGTACTTATTAATTTTTGAGTTTATCGCGAACAGAGAGACAAACAAACGCGGCAGTGGACTTCGTTTTAAAATTTGTAAAAACAACTTTAAAATCTTGCTGTGGTATATTGTGGTACACAGGGTATGTTATATATTTATCCCACTAATATTAAATAGATAAAAGTTTTCTTATGGGTAAGCATGTTTGTTACTTCCTAACGACTGGGCCAATTTTTATGAAATTTGATATTGTGGTAGTGAGACTTCGGATTAACACAGGGGCCATAATAAAACATGTGACCCTTTCAAATCAAGTATTTATCTCAGACATATAGTAGCCTCAGACATATGCTTTCAAGAAACAAACATTTCATTATGGTTACTCAGGTAACGTTTTTGAAGAGACAGAAAATGTATACAATACGATGTATTTCATGACGCCTGAAAAAAATCAAATCTTTTGTCCTGAATATGTATATAACGTGCTAGCGGTGGTATTGTATTGGCACAGCTTGTCACATACTTGCGACGGCGGTGGTGAAGCTTAAAATAATACCAATAATATTGTTTAAAAACACGCAATAATAGCCAATCGCTGTCTTATAAATAAAAGTTGAAAGTAGGTACGCATTTCGCATGCACGATATTTATAGTTATAAATAACTTTAGTAGCTGAAAACTAAGTTACAGTAGTAAGTACCTTGAGTCTCCACTGTAGTGAACTGAGTTGACTTTGTTGATGTGTCCTTTTAAGGTTTTTTTTGTTACGAGTCTTATTTTCGGTACATCACCCAGGTCACCGCATTTTTCTGTTAATTTGGCATCAGCTACTTTTTCTTGCTCTGCCTGAAAATTTTAAAATGGAAACTTATAATAACGCAAAGGTAAAAATCATCCTATTTATCGGCAAAGTTCTATAAAATCACGCAAGCACCTTAACTCTAGCGATCAAATCTGTTAATTCTTTCTTTAGAGCAGTGGTTTCCGGGTCTTCTTTCGGCATGACTTCTGAGTTGAGGTATTTGTATCTAGCGTGGAGCTTCAACCAACGGGCTACACCAGTCACTCCTCCGTCACCTATGAGCTGGTGACTCGCATCTAGAGCTTGCCGTAATCTTATTACTTAAATTGGATTGAAATGTGCTGAAGCTGTACATGTGCGCTGGCGGTTGGTTGACATAGTTTTGTAAAAAAACGCACCTGTATAAATCATTATTAACATATTTATCCCAAGTAGTCCAAGTAGCCTATCCGCGTTCTAGCATGGCTGGGTAAGGAACCGAGATTACGCTCAGGAGTTTGATTCCCACGAAATCGGAAGGTTCTCATTGATCAACGTTTTCCATTTATTTCAAGGTTTGAAGTGAGCGAGATGAACATGGCCAAGATAAATGAATGAAATCATGAAAAGAACAGGTATGTACTCCAATTCAAATTTGGAATTCCTGCAATTTAATATAGAGTTTTTAAAATTATCATCAACAATCGTAAATGGTGCATTTTTGTAAAAACAAATAATTTAACAGTTACATTATAGGTATGCGTTCCTTTGTTATTAAACTTTTTTGATTAACAAGTATGTTTTTGTACCTACAGCCAAGCCGTAAGTAAACACGTTGTAGGGCTACCGTAGTCTACGTACAATATTTTAATATTATTTTCATTACATTTATATTTTATTACGTAATAATATTCAAATATTGTAATTATAATCATGATTACATTACAGGTGATAGTTTATATTTTATTATATACTTAAATACTTTGATTGATTTTACTTTTCATTAGCTATAACAACTTAGCCGGATTTCAACGTAGTATTCAATGGACAAACGATATCGCTCACCTTGGAAAAGAAATGTGGTTTGACAATAGTGGAAAATGACACGAACTTTCCTGATGACACGATAGTTAGCAACCCTGGCTTACAAATTGCGAATCAAGCTGAAACGCTTTTCGCAACGCCTCGCCCAGCCATCGCCAGCCAGAAGAGACTTGTCTCCGAAGGTTTTTTTTAATAAATAAAAATTAGAAGAGGAATACCTAGTCCTAGTCAGTAATAAATTAGGTAATGAGTAATATTATTTTATCATAAGAAAAAGTCAGAATTTATTAATTCTTAGTAATAGCCCCTAGGTAGAGCCACGGAGTGGCATGTGCTTATTTAATACTATCTATTGCACACGGCTCCGTCCGCGGTAGTCTAATTTTGTAATTAGCTTTAAACTTATAATCCACTTCAATCAAAATCGTCTCAGTGATATTTGCCGTGAAACCGTGGTAGACTTAGTATGAACGTGGATACCAAAATAAAGCTACAGTAAACATTAAATAGAATCGTTGAACCGAGACCACTTTCACAAATGGTTTTACTTTTACCTTTTTTTGTTGTAAAATAAATCAAAAGTAGACACCAGCAAAATCGCCACGAAAGCAATGCAAGCATAACATTGTTTGTCCGTAGCAGGCAACGGAATAGGTACATGCGGTTCTAGCATTCAAGAAAAGGTTGTGATGTAACGCAGGCAATAAAAATTCATTAGAAAAATTTTGATAAGTGAAATGTTTATTTGTCGCAAAAACCCTAAACCGTTGAATATTTAATTGAAATAGACTTATATACATATTGGGGTCGATGCACAACAAACTTCTTATTGTCATGTCAATATTGAAATTGACTGTTAGAAAAGTGATTTAAAAAATGCGTGTAATACACAGTTTATAAAGTGGATTATATTTTCTTTATTCAATTTATTTGTGAGGTGTAATGGCATCCCCATTACACCTCACAAATATATTGAATAAAGAAAATATCCATTGTACACATAAAGGTGGCTCCGCGCCTTCAACATAATTCGTTCCGGGGGTCGTCTTCGCCAGTAACGTTGTAATACAAACTACGCATATACCTACACCTACTCGAAGTATTTAATATTGTTACAATACCACGCCTGGTACCTACCTTTAGACCTACTTTGCTGTACCTCTAGGTCTCTCGATGGAAGCGTGGACGATCTAAAGGATAAGTTGTTTTGGTAAATTGGTATTGGATGTACATTTATAATAACACTACTTACAGTTCATTGAAGGTATTAAAAATCAAATAAACAGCGTATTATTATATCTAGGGCAATGGAAAAAAATTACAATATTATATTTCGGTCCAAACCCATATTGTATTAGTTACAAGTCTTACAAGCTGTTGTGAGTGTTATTATAAAACACATCAATTTAAAATTTTGTACAACACAGTGCCACTGGATCAGCTCGTAGTTGATGCTTCCCTAAGCAATCTGCACATCAGGGAAGGTGCAATGTTGCGTAAAATTGCATAAAAATCGTCCATACTTACGCGCTTCGAAAAATATCCTAGACGCGCTACAGAAACTCAGACCGAGATTCGAAGGACATTGCATTGTAAGCCTTGCGCGAATCCCCGACTTCGCTCGGGTAAAAACATAATAAATTGTACCTACTCTTACCAAAACCTTCCTTAGGAATCACACTGTCTATTGGTGAAAACCGGATAAAAGTTTTTTAGTTTATCGCGAACAGACAGAAAGACGCGGCAGAGAACTTTGTTTTATAATATGTAAGGATAAGAATAAAATGTAAGGATACACAAATACCTATATTACATATCTCCCACAAACGCCCAGCAAGTACTGTAAGGCACAAAACATTTAGTACACGATGGCGTCTTCATCTATAGAAATATATAAATAAAACAAATTTACAAGTCACCTATAGCATAATATTTGTTTTGTTATAATCAACTTGCACAAACGGTCTCTTACGGTCATTGATTTAAGCAGGACATAAAATACAAACCTATAAAGAAATGGGACCATTAAGATGTACGGGGCAAAATATGTAGTGCCCTCACGATGATATTATGCAATTTATATATTTATTCGCCAACTTCTTTACCTATCTTGATTATCTCAGTTGTAATTCCCGCAGTTATAATACTGAGTAGACTACATATTATTTAATAAAAAACTAATTCGTCTGCCTTTCATCCACATACCATTTAGCCTTACTAAACGGTTTGTACTTCTTCCGTCTTTGGTGCGAATCTTGAACAAGGAATCGACGACATTAAACAGTTATGTCATGGTTTTCGAGGTTTTCTTTTTAAATGTTGTCGGCCACTTTCATTTCACGGCTTGGTGGCTTTTTGTTGGTCTATAGCGAATAAGCTCTCACCGTTGTAATCAATCTAATAGATTCTGGGGTTCGGCGACACAGTCGGCCATCGTAGTCTTCACCGGGAGCATGGCTGTGAAGGAACGACGATGTCTTTCAAAATGTTATTGGATAGTTGCAATACTGATAATTTTCAAATCCGGCGTTCTATCCGAAGATGTCTGCACAAAAGATGAAAACGAAAACTGTAAAGCACATCCTTCATTTTATAAAGGTAACGTTTACACATTTATTTTACGCACTCAGGTGCTCATCCAATTTAACTGCTTAGAATTTACTAGGTTACTCACATGAGTAACCTAGTAAATTCGATTGATGAAGTCGATTTCGATAAAATTTAGTAGATATGTACCTAACATACCTACTAAATTTTAACGAAAACGACTTGTATATGTTTGAGTAATAAATGTTTTCAGCTGAGTGTTTTTCCGGATCCCACCTCGATTTTTCCTATTTTTTCTTCTCAACTTGCACTGATATAAGCACGCAAAAATTTTAGTACATAGGTTTAACTTTCCTTTAGACACTTTAGACACTGCTTTAAACCATCTGAGTGATGACGGGTGAAATGTAGATTTTTAAATTATTGTAATTTTATTAAAAATATTTTTCTAAATTATTTAATTTGGAACTTTTTAGTATAATTTTAACCTTGTACTACTATAAATAGATAAAAGAAAGTAGCTGTAGTTAGTTTTAATTTTATTTATTTATTATAGTTTTATTTTTATACATAAATTATAATTAGCGATAATTGTAAAATTAAATAATTTTACATTTAATTGTGCGATAATTGTAAAATTAAATAATTTTACAATTATCGCACAATCTTACTTCATTTTTATTATGCTATGCGAACTACTTAGGTAATACTTTACACATAGGTAGGTACATATACAAGTTTATTAACTTCTGGTGGAATAACCCCTTGTTTCAGCGTTGGTTGCGCCTTCGTGCGTTTAGGTATACTTTTGTATATATTACTTACTAAGATCATATGGATTCTGTCTGAAATATTTTGAATTTGGCCTAAAAAACTTGTGGTTCAATATGGCAACCATATCCCCGTATGGCGACCAAATCACCAACTTTCGGTAGCCTCTTCCCCTACCCTGATTGCTTATTCTGCTTTTTATACTTAACTCATGACGTGTAAGATGAATATGGGTACCTACTAACAAAATACCATTATACCTACACTGCTCTTTTATCATTTTATTCAAACAAGTGCTGACATCTCACAACATCGAGTTGCATTGAATAAATCCCGATAGAATTTATTTCAACCATATATATAATTTATGTAACCATAGGATGTAACTTTATATTAGGTACTTGGTTTGCCCGTAGCTTCGCCCGCTCATCTTTAGTTCAATTTCCTCTTTCCCGCTTCCTTCCATGTAGGGATCTCGTACCGAAATGTCTCTCGCACTGTCCCTAATACTTGCGTCGCCCATTTTCCATTACGTGTCACGGTCCCATTTTCCGATACGTCTCTCACACCCATTCTACAACGTGTGCCGTCCAATTTTCCACGATGTATTACGTCCCGTTTTTTTTAAAAGTACAAACGTAAATCATATAATATTTGATCTCTTCAAAAATAATGAAGTTTCATTTAAAGTTTTACCTGTCACCATTCCCCTAGAGATTATTATATTTTCTTCTTCTTTTTTCTCTTACCTAATATTTCAAGTATTTAATTTTCACTACAAAAATAATGAAAAGTACCTATGTTCAGCTTTTTATCTTGAAAATTATGAAATATCTTGAAAAAATCTTGTCCCATACAATCTTTAAGCCCATTTGAAGAGGTTGAGCGTAAATTTTGAGAAAAAATTAAAACAGGTATTCATTAATTTGTTGTACACAACTAAAATTCAAGTCACTAACTTCAACGGTGTAGAACTTTCATATAAACGTTTTTCATCCCTTTTTTCTCCTACGGGGAAGAATTTCCAGAGACCTCTCTTAGTGCTCACCTACGCCCAGTAGTTTAAGTTGTACGTTTTCTGTCAGTCAGTCAACTAGTCAAGTCATTTAGTAACGGAACGGTTTTGTTTATATTGATTGCATTTCACTTCTCACCATCAAATCGAGTTGAAATGAGACGCAGCGAACCATTGTAGTATGGTGAGATACCATCAAATCGAATGCGATGGTAATTGTGACCTAACGACAACCATACTGAAAAAATGCAAGGACTGTCGCTTAGCGGCATGGATTTAGTAAGTACTTCGTACGTACCCTACCCACTAATTCCATGCTTAACGACTCCACTCAATGGCTGGCACTCCACTGACGCAGTCACTGTCAGATAAATGTCATTTCACTTTTCCTTTCCGTCATTCTGTCAGTCACCTTAGACAATCTACTACTACAACTACTAGACAGTCAATAATCTGAATATAGGTACTTTGAATTCTGAAAGGTAAGAAAGAAAGAAATCATTTATTTAAGTAGGCAATAATTCATTTTGTAAACGTGTATTTTTATTTTATTATGAACTTTACTCTAAAATTTTCTTCTAAGTAGCAAAAAGTATGGAATTTTGTTTTTATTTGATTTATGAAAAATGAAATGTTTTTAGGAAACACGATTTTAGTGTAGTTAATAAATAACATTAAATTAAAAATGTATTTTTATTTTATTATGAACTTTATCTCTAAAATTCTCTTCCAAGTAGCTAAAACTATGGAATTTTTGAAAGTTTTGATTTCATTTATAAAAAATGAAATGTTGTTAGGAAACACGATTTTAGTGTAGTTATTAGACTACAACATAAACTGATAAGATTCGGCAAAAAATCAATACAATCTGTTTTTCTGAAAAACTAATGTATCTATAGCATTATTTATAGGTTGTATAAAAAAAGCGCTCACATCGAGATTAGCGCAGCGAATAAATTTGATAAGAGCACTCTGTTTAAAATTTTTCGTCACTCACTGTCACAGTAGGTACACGTATTTTTTTTTTCAATAGGTAGGTTTTAAATAGTTCAATAATTAACAAATAATTTGTGATTAGTGTGATTGTGATTAGTATCTAGTTAGCATATGTGTATTTTATTTATATTAATTTCCAAAAACACTCTCCTGGTAATTTTTTACATAAAAAAGCTTTATTTCACATTTTCGTGATTCCTGCGCTTTATTCTTGTCTATAACTTGTCTTTGGCTAAATACTCCCTGACTAACACACAAACAAGAATGAAATGTCTTTGAAAACTAAAATGTTGGTGCTAACAAAAGTTAGTTTTATTGAATATTATTGCATAAAAAAATAAAATAGTTTTCAATATTCGCAACGAATTATCGAGTGGGAACGCACACTTAGTGCATATTTATATTTTTACAAACGTTGTTTCATAATAAGTTGTAAAATGTTTTGATCAACAAGCTATTCAAGACAAATGATAATACTCAGTATATATTCGTAATGTCGGTGCGATCTCATTATTATAAAAACGTTACATACTCGAAATCATAATCAATTGATGTCGCGCATTCGAGACGCGAGTACCAGTCAGTAGGAAGTTTCGTTTGCGTCCTCATTTATCAGTGAGTTGTGATCGTCGTTGAGCTAGCGTTCGTCTAAATCCTTATCGTTAGTCACTGGACGGAAGCGGGAGTAGCCGTATCTGGAACAGCGGCCGGCACTGTTTTTATATCGATATTTTATTAGCCGGCTGTTCATTGCTAGTACTCTCTGGAACATTGAATCGCCATGCTGGAGCCAAGGAACTTCTTATTGCATTTGCAGCTGCTTATAATAATTTTGTTTGCCCAAGTAAATGGAAATGAACTAGTTATTGGAAATGGTAAGTTAATTTAGAAATCAAAGCCATGCAGTGTTGCGAATTTCCTGTTATTTATAAATTTGTGAATTGTTTAAAACATTAATGCTGTGCAAATGTGGTACAATAATATACACTTAACTTTAAAATCTGTTAAGTAAAGACAATCAGTATGTTTTTATGTTTTCTTATCAGTTACTTGTAACTGTGGCTATTAATAGATACATATTTGATTGTAATGTCAGTCAAATTCATAAAGTTCAAATTAAAAATTATTTTTATTAGACTATAAAGTCATTGTACTTACTCTACATTATGTTTATTAATTTTAGTAGCTGTTAGCATTGCTTTTGTTTTATCTCTTTTAGTTTACTATGTTAATTACCTACTAAACATTTTTAATTTACTCAAGTCCGGTTTTTATTAATTTTTTGCATATTGATTATGTAGCTAATTCTAGCATAAACAAAACACCAGATCACAAAAACAATTTAAGGTATCATTGCAAAAGCAATCAATAAAGAAATGGTATTTTGGGTAACTAAATACTTCAACGTAAGAAGTAAGAAAGGTAGCATATTTGTTTTGAACATATTGGTGTTATAAAAAAGATTAAAAATACAAAGTTAACTTTTGTACTTAGTGGAAAAGCTTTTTATCACAATTAAAATAATTTGACCTAAATAAAAAATGAAATATAGGTACATAATTTAGTTGTTGAAATAATCAATTATGTGTACAGGTAATTTCTCTGAAATACAATAGTGTTGGCAATACCAATGGCAATATGGGTACCTAGTGTCTTAAAAAGTTTGAATATGTTTAAAGTTAATACAGGTTTTGTATTGTTTCAGATGATGTAACTGTTTTAACAGTTGCAACTGATGAAAATAATGGTTTGGAAAGATTTTTGAGATCAGCCAAAATTTATGGTATCAATGTGGAAGTTCTGGGTCTCGGGCATGTTTGGAGTGGTGGTGACATGAATTATGCTGGTGGTGGGCAGAAAATCAACCTGCTGAAGGATAAACTGCAAGAGCTAATTAACGCTAAAAACAAGGAAAAAATAATTTTGTTTACAGATAGGTTTGTGCAAAAATTTTATAAAATGATACTATAAAATATAAATTATTTAAATTTTTATGTAAATTTATGTGTCACTGTGTTGTATTAATTAAAAGTTTGCTAAATAGACAGTATAAGTCACTATAATATTTTATATATATATCACTATAATATTATGTTGTTTATCATATTTTAATACAACAATCAACATAATTTGGAACTCAATGCTTTAAAGTTGTTATAACTTTGTTTGCTTTAGCTATGATGTTATGTTCCTTTCAACTTTGGAGGAGATTGTGAAAAAGTTCAAGAGCTTCCCTGATACCAGAGTATTGTTTTCTGCTGAGCAGTTTTGCTGGCCAAACACAAACTTAGCTACACAATATCCCACTACTGAAGTTGCTAACCCGTTCTTAAATTCTGGTGGATTCATTGGTAAGAAAATATATTAACATTAAATTTGTTGTAAGACATGTTACATTATTATTACATATTCTTATACTTTTGTTTTTTCTTTCAGGATACCTACCAGAACTGTTGGAAATTGTCAACTTCAAAGAAATTAAAAATAATGATGATGACCAACTATTTTACACAATGGCATATTTAGATAAAAGTTTACGTGAAGGACTCAAAATATCACTTGATCATAATTCCGTCATATTTCAAAATCTAAATGGAGCTCTATGTGAGTGACGAAAATCATTATTCTGTTTTTCTATCTACAAGTTTTTTCATGGAAAAATAAGAATTTGTTTATACACAAACATTTTATGTCTATTTTTATAGCTGATGTTGAGTTGAAGTTGAATACTACTGAAGATTGGCCCTACATTGAGAATGTTGTGACCAAGCAACGGCCCTTGATTGTACATGGTAATGGTCCCTCTAAACTGACATTGAACAACTTGGGTAATTATTTGGCCAAATCCTGGTCTCAGAGACATGGTTGTGCAATATGTGAAGAGAAAAAAATTGAGCTGAAGGTTTGTTGCATATTATCTACTTTCATACTTCTTCATTATGCCGTTAATTCATGACATAACAACATAACAAAGATATGTAAGATGGTCCTTAACAGCAATTTCATGGAATAGTTTAATGTGTTCTTATTTATCCTTAAATATTACAAAACAAAGTCCTCTGCCGCCTATTTTTGCCTGTCTGTTCGCGATAAATTCAAAACTACTGCACGGAATTTCATGCGGTTTTCACTAATGTTTAGGTATACGATTGTATATTTTTCTTTTTCTTGTAGTTTATATCCCACAGCTAAGTCAGTAGTAACTCTAATTTCTATATATTTCTATATATGCTGTTGTTGTTTATTTCCAACACAATCTTTAAAGTCTTCTTTTTCTTGCTATTTTCTTTTGACAATGGCCAACATCAGGCGGTGAAACTTTTGAGAGATACCATTTGTCTCACGAGACACGAGATTTTATTTGAGAGTTGTTTTGTAATTACGTAGTTATGATAATTTCCCAATTATTATACCTATTTAACAACAGAATAGTTTTATTTATTTAGTAATATTGTCTATAGGAAGACCTTTTGCCTAATGTCATGATGGCTGTCTTCATCGAGCAAGAAACTCCTTTCCTGGAAGAATTCTTGGTCTCACTACTCGAAATTGACTATCCCAAACAGAAGATACATTTGCTTCTTAGAAACAATGTAGAATTTCATGAAAGTGAAGTGGATACATTTTTCCAAAGCCATTCTAAGGAATTTTTGACCGCAAAACGTATCAAGCCTAGTGACTTGATTGCAGAGTCAGAAGCTAGAAATATTGCCAAGTAAGTTAGTTGTAATTATTTATGACCAAATACTGAACTTGATTACACTGACACTTAATTTTTAAAGTTTAAGTTTTCTACTAATAACAAACCAATGAAAGTAAATTAAAGTAAATCGACTATGAAGTGAAAATTCTATCACTATGTAATAATATTTTTTTCAGAGATCGTTGCATGAACAGCATTTGCGAGTACTTATTTTCGATAGACAGTTTATCTCGCGTGGAGCCCGGTACACTCCGTTATCTGCTGTCTTCTGGGTACGATGTCATCGCCCCCTTGCTGGCGCGGTCAGGCCAGGCCTGGTCCAATTTCTGGGGCGCGACCAATTCCGCCGGCTTCTACGCGAGATCACATGACTATATGGATATCGTGTACAGAGGAAACAAGTAAGACAGTTTAAAATGCTTTATTTTTTAAAATAAATTATATAACATTTACTGATCTTCATAACGGCTCTGGAATTCACAAAACTATTAAAATGAATCGACCATAAGCGACAGTCTATAAATAGCATATCGAAATGGTGAACTGTAATGCAAGTAACATTGTGTCAAATGAGTAGTAGGTACATTACGTGGCCACTATAAATACTCTAGTTACTAATGTGTAGTATAGTATATATAGCGTATAGCGACTGTAATAAAATCTGACACCAGTGTTGGCATTAACACACGATAAGAGATATGTGCAAAAAAATATAGAACGTTATTTATCTATTTAAACACAATTTAAGTTGAACACTGTTCAGTCAACATCTTATAGGTACCTATTTAAAGCTGTTGATGGACATTGAGAATTGACCTTAATTCGCCATGATACAATTTGATTAATCGCAGTTCAGTCGAAAGCAATAGAAAAGTCCGTCTTGAAAGAACGTCGATCTATAGAATACATGTTGTCTGCAGTACACTCGTATACTCCTGCATCCATCTGAGTAGCTGGGTCTATTTCAATTTTGGATTTCACTCTATCCTCTCCAATTGGCCATTCGTGGATCTGTGAAAGAGTAATTTGAAAATATACGTATTTAAAGCTTGATTATTATTTTTATTTATTCATATATATAGGAGAAGACGATGTTATGCCATATAAATAAATAAAGCTTTGAGATATATATCCTGCTGCCGTCTTAGTAGCGAGTATACAGAGATGTGGCAGTTTGCTGTTATACTCAAAAGTTATTACTATTCCTGCCGTCTCATTTAACGGTCGACCCAACATCATAAAACCATGTGTGATATTTATAGATGTCCGACATCCTCTTTGTGTCCATTTGAATTCTATTTATCGTATATTAGTTTCTTTGAAAAATCTCTTCTCCAGAAATATTATCTTAAAGCAGGGTGCAGGTTTGATGGAAGAGGTATTTAAATTGAGTATTAGTAAATCAAGTGGTCAGCGTTCTCAGTATTAGTGTCTACTTGATTCGAGTGGAAGCGAATACGCGACTACTT
Source organism: Plodia interpunctella (assembly GCF_027563975.2). Taxonomy (NCBI): domain Eukaryota; kingdom Metazoa; phylum Arthropoda; class Insecta; order Lepidoptera; family Pyralidae; genus Plodia; species Plodia interpunctella. The sequence goes on along the minus strand of NC_071324.2, from coordinate 6,650,595 downwards.
TCAACCATATATGTACTCGACTATTTATAACATATTAGTTACGCCTCGGGTCTTCTTTTTAGCAATTTCGGAATAAAAAGTACACTATGCTATGTATTGTATTACATGTCTGCCGGGGTATCAAATTTCATCGAAATTCACCCGAAATATTTTATGTGATTGAGTATCGAACATTGTCTATCAAACACAAATCTAAACTTTTTTGTAATTATTATTATTATTATTAACAAAAATAATTGTCGCCATAAGCGAAATCGCTCGGACATCATTATAACATATGAATGAACATTATTTCTAGTTGGTTTTGTCATATTGAAATTAAAACATGATAAAGTTTAATTCCAGCACATGTGATATTTGAATAATTTAAAAATACGTTATATTTTAATAATATCAACACTGACTCACATGTAAGTAGTGATGAGCAAATATTTCGACGCCATCCTTAAACCAAGTGATGTGTGGCCGCGGCGAGCCTTTGGCGATGCACAGAAATGCAATTTTATGTCCGAGAACATACTCAAGGTCAAAGTGCGAAGCCAATAATATCTTCGCACCCTGCAATAAAACTTGTACTTATTTCGTAACCATAAATATTTTCTAAAGCACAGTTCCTAGAACGAGTTGCGCCCTCTCTCTGCTTACTTTTTGCATCGAGTATTAAAATATTATTAAATAGAAATCATTAACAATAATCGAGTAAATATTACTAATCGTTAAGTAGTATTTATAACTTACATCATTGTTGTTGTAGTATTGGTCAGATTCTGGATCTCTATATTTGCCAGTTATAGGTAAACCGATTTGTACCTGAAAGAAATAGTCTTATAGTTATTTAGTGCTTCACCTAATTTGTAACAATATGCAAAATCCACGTGGAGTACCTTTGACCTGGCTCTGCTCCTTGTGCGCGCTCTCCTCATCTCTGCATGTTGTATGAAGAACAAGTAAAAGATGAGGAGCCCTAATAATAGTTTTGCCTTCAGGAGAAACATTAGAATTGTTTTGAGCCGTTATGTTTCACTCGATGCTTTTGGAACGTTGGCGGCTGTTCCAAGCCAGGTGGCGAATCCCGGTACGATCTTGTGAGGGGTCCGATTGCAACTGGTGCCAGCGATTTCTCTCCGCGCCAATCTCTCAATTGGCTAATAGCAGAGGTGCTCGCAGGAGGGCCCTTGTCTCCCCTATCTGATATATGGCACTCGTCATTTCCTTTGGCATTTCGTTCGTCCTTACTTTGAAATAATAGACAGGATTATTTTCAATGGGTCAATGACAATAGGTGTATTGAGAACGATTTTCTTAGTAGCTTTTTGGAGATGGAATAAGCAAAATAACGATATTCAGACGTAGTTTATAACAACCATGTTTCGCGCATTAGTATCGAAATCGCTAAAGCGCCACCACAAATCCCTCGTAAAGCCTCGTAGTTGTGAAGTGTAGAACTTAAATTTCGATTTTCCTTTTTCAGGGGAATATGGAACGTGCCGTTCATCACTAATTGCTATCTCATGAAAATATCTACGTTCCAAACAAGATTCACAAAAACTGTATCTTATACGAAAGAAAATGTTGATGCAGATATGGCATTCTGTGCCAGTTTGCGGGAACATGTACGTATTTCAAAAAGATTGTAAAGTATTTTTGAAAATAAATATTTAGTAGTTGCATTCCGGAGCTCCGTTGGTGTGGGAATATCGAGAGAAAAAGTGATATCAAGTGTTACCAACATATTTTAATTTGTATTATACTCGTGTACAAAATTTCACTGAAACCAGTGCTCTTATGGGGCGGCTTTCCGGTATGCAGACATGGTCAGCGATTTTTTTTTATTTGGTACTAGTACCGGAGATTCGCAACCAACCATCGGAAATATCCGGATAAAAAATATCTCACGACACTCAGAAATAATGTAAATTCCTACTGATTAAGGAAATCTGTTGAGAGTAATTCTAAAGATTATCCACTACATACAATCTTACGTTTTCTTTATCATTTTAGATGAAATGTATCCATATAAAAATAAAAATTAGTTTTCAGCTCCTGATTCGTGTGAATTTCTTTTTATCAGAGGTAACAAATATTTAGAAGAAGTTGCTAAATTCGATTTGGACTCGACACAAACCGAAAACACTCTAGGGTGAAAATAAAAAAAAATATATATGTATTTTCAGGGCATCTTTATGTACGTGAGCAACGAGGAGAACTTTGGTCATTTAATTAATCCTGAAAATTATGACATAACCCGCACTCACCCAGATGTATACCAGGTCATTGATAACAAGATTGAGTGGGAAAAACGGTATCTCAACGAGAACTTTTCCATAAACTTTGAACCTAACCGAGAGCATTTGATGGTGAGATATTTTTATATGATTATAATTTACTAACACTCCGGCCGATTTCGCGACAAAGTTTATGAATGTCAAGATGGCCGGACCCCGCCAACTGTTTCGAAAACAGCTTAAGTAGATTGTAATACAGTTTTCGTACTATTTTATACTTAAATTAAAAAAATGTACACTCATACGATTTCAAATTATTGTGTAAACTAATTGGTCCCGCCATTTTGATATCAATATGGCGGGTTCACTTTTTAATTAATGAAAAACAAATAGAGTGACCATAACTGAACTCAATAAAGTTTAAATACGATTTAATACGACATTTTTGAATTTTAAGTATAAAATGGTACGAAAACTGTATTAAAATCTTTTTAAGCTGTTTTCGAAAAAGCGTTTATCAAAGTTTCGCTACCTTTTTAATAAAGAACTATATCTTACTACGCTACTAGTGGCCCGGAAAAAATCTATATGAAAATAAGAGGTTTCAAACCAGTTAAATAAAATATCACTTGTTGTTAGAATAGTTTTTCTTTTCTAATGACAAGTACTCAATACACAAGGAGCTATATACCCTCGCAAGGTGCACATACATATTTGTCAATTTATTTTATTTCTTAGCCTAAATTAAAATACTTTAACAACACTGCACTAGAGAAATCATTGTATTAAAAGTATAGTTTTCTATGTCACGATGTAGTCACAGTTGATAGAACAGACAAAAATACATAGCGCCTTAACGGATCACCTATATACTTAACTATATACTTACTTTTGTGATCGGATAGCAAATTTTCAATTGATTGATCTCTTTCTAGCCGTGTCCGGACGTGTACTGGTTCCCGATGATGTCAGCTAGATTCTGCCAAGAATGGATCGATGTTATGGAAGCTTATGGCAAATGGAGCGATGGTTCTAATCAGGTAATGTTTTATTAATATACTTTCAAAATTACCCGCGATTTCAACGCGCTGATAAGCAACAACATTGTAACTCAAATTATACAAATATATCTAGCAGGCTGTCAGATATGTTATCAGCAAGCGGTGAATCGTGCCCTTAGTGATCTCATTTATAAATTTGATCAGGACTCACGCCTGGAGGGTGGCTATGAAGCCGTGCCAACGCGCGACATACACATGAAGCAGGTTGGTTTGGAGCGCCAGTGGTTATACATCCTGAAAACATATGTGCGGCCGCTGCAAGAAATGGTCTTCACCGGATATTATCATAACGTTAGTATAATTAAATTACTATAAATTACTATTTATTTTAACTAATATATTTGCATGGAACAGTCACGGATTAAACTCTGACACATGTATTTCTGCGCGGGGCAAATAGAAAATTTACCAATCGAACTATCAGTCGGGCACAGCATAGACAATATATTATTATTACGTTTCGTTTTCGGGGTTTTTAAAAACGCCGTGGTAAAAAGTTTACTTTGTGTCTAATTATATTTTCTTGAGGTAAAATTTTAAACAAAGAACACTCATTTAATTTATTTTTCATTAAAATACAACATATATAAAATTAATACATAGCAATTATTAAAAATACTATGAAACAGGTTGAATTTTAAATATCTCGTGATGTGCACTGAATAAACGGAACGCTGAAAATGTCAAGTCACACGTCATTGTCATTCTTGTTTTCACCTTAAAGGGCGAACGATGGAAAAAAATAGATCTAATGGTTTTCACTGAGTTTTTTACTTTTAATATATCTTGTTTGTTTTTTTTTTTTCTTACCTTTTGTTAGATTTGGTAATACTAATACTCGTAGTTATGGATCAAAACAGCAAAAAATATGCTAGTGCGGAACAGAAGCTCCGTCTTATACATCTTGTGGAAGGTATTTAAGCGAAAATGCTTCATGAACTCCGCACTGCTTATTTTAAAAGGATCAATGGTATTGACTGGTTGTCAATACCAATAGCAATTGCTGCTTCTAACTCATCCACCAAATTGGCGAAGAAGTCTACAATGAATTCTTCCTCAGTCATTTTCAAACAGTCCAAAGTAAGAAAGTCAAACAAAATAGCCTCAAACTTTGTTTACAATTTTAACAGCTTTAATCGTATACGAACGGCCATTTCGACTGATCCGTGTCACTCGTTGCGTCCGAGTGATTTATGATCGAACTTTTTCGATTGGGAAGTTCCGAGAATGCACAAACTGTGTTACGTTCGAAATAATTTCGAACTTTTTTACGAATGTAAACTTTTTTCTATTGCTCGAGTATCGGGCCCCAGGTGTGAGATGCTAATTCACAAGAATTATACTGCTTAATTATCAGTGGGCGAAGTGCGGTTTGCATTTCTCTTATCACGATTCGAAGTGAGACGCAGCGAACCAATCAAATTGCGCCCTTGTGACGCAACGTCACTGCAATGTGATTGGTTCGCTTCGTCTCATTTCGGATTGATGAAATGCTAACCCGCATTTACGTTACAGAAATCCATTGTCGATAGTTTTGTTAACTCTCGATATCTCCATGCTTCTTTCCAAAGACTACAAATCTATTACGACAGGGTAGAATTGAAAATCATCATTGAAAAAAGTCAATTTGTTATGTTTTGTTGTTCAAGTTGTTGTTGTTGTTATTTTTGGTTCAAAAATTACTCAACAGTCAAAGAGTCACTTCAAATACGCTTTCTTTTGTCACGCACGAGTTAAAATGTTGGTTGATAAGCTAAAAAAGATACAAAACAGATATTTACGTTGATACGTAACGTACGTACGTCTCTTGTAGCAGAAGTGGAATTCAGAGTGTTGGAAAGGTGTTGGTGTAATGCCTTTCACGTTGTTTTTTTTATTATTATTTCAGCCTCCAAATTCTTTGATGAACTTCGTGGTGCGATATCGACCTGACGAACAGCCTTCATTGCGACCTCATCATGACTCCTCGACATACACCATCAACTTGGCGCTCAATACACCCAGTGAGTAACCTACATGTTATTATAAGGTTTTCATATTCGAAAGGAATATGCTCTATAATTCAAACCGCACGCAAACGAAGTTGCGAGCATAACTAGTTATTTTTTTTAAACGATAAGATAATAATAAAGCCAGTTTCTCACTAAAAAACAAATATAATAAAAAATCAATGTTCTATATGTGTTTATGAATAATATAATAATAATAATTGCTCTGACGACGCTAAGCAAGGTAAAATAACTGTTTCTTAAGCTCACAATGACGCGATAATCTATTTAAATTAAAAGAAAAAGGCATACAGCGAAAAATTCAATGTTCCGAAAGTTTGTTCGAAAAGAGTTCAAGTTGTGAAGCACCTGTTTCAAACTGTTTATGCTTGCAGTAATGACGATGAATTAATTTAATATTCTGTCGAGAAGAAACTAGAGATCCGTTGAAAAGTGTTGAATATTTTTTTTATGGCGTGCCCTAAACCATTAGACCCGAATTATAAACAATTTATGCAGATTTGGGAAGTGACATGAATAAAACTAAAATTTTGCTCGTAATAAATGCACTTTTATCGCATAAAATCCACAAAATATACACCAATTATTAATTGTGTTTTAAATTGCTAAACTTGATCGGAACCCAACGAACATCCATTTAGATTTCGAACGGGCTTAAAAAACAGCGTTGACAAAAAAATAAATAAAAACAATTGTTACTAATACACAGTGTCTACAACATCATACTTTAAGAAAATTCAAAAATTGTAGTGGAAGTTTATTTTTTACAGTCTATCTGCCAAAGGTACCAATATGTTTCGTATTTATTTTGTACAACTACTTTATACATTCATGCATGAAGAACCAAAATAGGTATAGTTAATGCATGTAACCATGATACCTACCACATAGTGCATAAAACATCAACAGTGTACAAAATATATCACTCTGACCCAATAATGTATTCGTTTTCCACATTTTTTCCACTCATTTTCATCATCATCATTTTCATGATGAAAGTTCCATTCTGATTTATCGATGGATTAGTAAATATCGTGATCTGAAATCGTTTATCTGAATCGGAATAATTATTTTTTCTGCGTGCTTGTCTTGTGAATTTATATTCAGATTATAGATAGACAATCAAATGAGATGTATACTACTTCATATTTACGTTTAAATAGGCATGGATGTTTTGTTTCATATGATGGCCCTTAATAATACAAAAATCAGTCATACAAAATACAAAGAGCAGTCTCTTCACACTACATTATTATTGCATGTTAGTAGATAACTGTTTCTCATAAAGAAAACTTCCTAAAAAGTATATTTCAATTGGAAATAGACGACGACATACGATAATAATTGCCTATAAAATAAATAGGTTTCATTGAATGAAATTATATGTTTAATTTCAAACATCGACTGACATTAAAAACAATTCAACCTAGATAAGTAGTGTACAACTCTAATTATTTACTTATCTTTAATCAACCGATGTCCCTTATAGTGTGAAATAATAGCAAGCGTTCTAGAGTCAAAAAGCGTTCCACATATTCTGTTGGAATAATCCGCTTACTATATTTCTATTATCTATATCTTCATTTAATCACCTTGTTTCATTAATACATTTAATTTTTCACCCCGGCAATTTATATAATTGTCTTTAGGAGGCTTCAATAATTTCTTATTTCGAATATGCTTTTCCATTACAATTAGGTTCCAAACATTTAATTCGTACCTGCCGGAATGGCAAGTGAATCTTATTAGTGTATGATATTACGCATTTACTTTATTTTTTCAGCCTTTCATTGTCTGCATATCATTTATTTTACAGAGATCATCTACAGGTGTAAATTTAATTTAATTTGATCATTGGATTTTTTATTTTGCTTTATTTATTTATCTATCAATTATTGTAGATGTAGATTTCGAAGGAGGCGGCTGCAGGTTCATACGATACAACTGCTCTGTTCGCGACACGAGACGCGGCTGGTTGCTGATGCACCCCGGCCGCCTCACTCACTACCACGAGGGTTTGCTCGTAACCAACGGCACCAGATACATCATGATTTCTTTTGTTGATCCGTGAAGCATCAAATATAAATTTCATGATAAAAAAAACTCATCTATTATGTACTATACTATACCAAAAGTTGAAAAATCCAAAGTACAAAATAATTTTGTTGGGACTGATTAATTTCAAATAGTAAGATTAATAAACAAAATTAAATCAATATGGATTAAAAACAACTTAGTACTACGTACAGACTTCTTTAGCTCCAGTAGGCAGTTACTACAGTTAATCCCTAAATTATTCAGTTTTGTTTGTATTGTATACTCAGTATTAGTTTTTATTGAAATATTATCTTATATGTCCTCATATATAATTTTATATTTTTAAATCTAGAAAATATATTCAATTAAGGTAAATTGCTTAGCATTCGCTTAGTATGTTACGAAGTAAGAATCAAGAAATCATTACTTTGAGGCACAAATAGTACGAATAATTCAAAGAGAACTTTGCCAACATTTGTAATTACATAATTATTAAAATAGTTATTAAACATTGTTGTGATTATTTTGCAATAGTAATAAATGTTAATATTATCATTAAGACCGTACAAAATCTAGTTAATACAGAACTCGATTAAAACCAAAGATTTGTATTTTTCGACATTCATATCCTTTAACCAGAGTAAATGTTTTAAAATGTGAAATATGCATTTTTATTTTATTCCACGCTGTCAAAGCACATTTTTAAACAAAAAAAAATAGCTAAAGAGAAATGAAACTCGCGTAGAGATGATTTAGTACTAAATCAGCAGAAACTACGGGCTAAATTGAAACAAACCTTTTTAATATGAATTTATTAGTTTATGTAGGGACGCATTTTGCGAAATGATACGGCGCTTGACATTAATTGTAATTCGAGCCTCTGTAAAGTCATTTGAATATTGTCAGTCTGTACATGTACGTGACCGTACGAACGTGAACGTAGGTACAACTTTCAGGCCTTTTATTCCGCTTCTGTTGAACCCTTTAGCTACGCAGTTATAAACTTATTGCATTTATCGTGTCATTAGGACAGTGACTGTTTCGTAAAATTACTACATGACAAACGACGACGTCGCACAATGTCCACTGCTCTACCCTTAGAATGCCGTAGTTGTTAAATACCTTGGTCGCAAAATGACTACATTGCAAAAATACTTTTTACTTGCAGGTAGTTAAAAAGTCTTGGTCGCATAATGACTTCATCGAGAAAATGCCCACTTTTCTAAATAATTGTTTTTTCATGGCTATAGTTCTTTCTCCTGGGTGACTGTCCTGGCCACTTATAATATGAATTGATGTGTAGGTAAAATTATGACGATGACGTGCTGTCTTCTTGTTGTTTCTGTCATTTCCATTAAAATTTCAAATGAATAACAACTAAATATCTTATTAAATTTCTATACTCAATTCTCCAATCCCTACCAACTTCCTCTTATTGGACAAACAAATCTCTTCCTCCCCTTGTTAAAAGCCTATTAAAATATAAAGCCTCCCCTGTCCAGTTAAGCAGTCTGTGGGTAACCCACTTTTTCATATGTATGGGGCCATAATTTTTCATTCCTATGTCTTCTTAATATAGATATAAATAAAGGATCACTAGATGCGAACAGGGAATTCAATAGGGTAATAGAAGAACAGTGGTCTGATTGGACCCTAATAATCTTCACGTTTAAAATGTCTGCTGAAGGTAAAATAGGTATAGCCATTTGGATCCCCAAATTCAATATTATCCTAAATTTTAAATGTCCTCCACAATTTACCGTATTTTCTGGCGAATCTATTGCTTATTAGAAGCAGCATCCTTTGTGCAATCTCACAAACTCAACAAAAGTCACTGATTCTTTCAGACTGCAAAAGCAGTCTACAGGATTTAATAAAACTATTTTTTCATGCCAAGGACAACTTTCCTATTTCTCTTAGGAAGCCAGAAATTTTATAAAAATGCCATCTTGATGGCATTGAAATTGCGCTGGCCTGGATCCCAGGTCACTTTGGTATTTTGGAAAACGAAGCAGTAGGAAGCCTTGCAAAACAGGCAATCCATTTGGACTCAGAAAAAAAAAATCTGCCTCCTTATGATCTTAAACAAACAGCTCAAACAACATTATACATGCATTGGAGTTCCTTCTGGTTAAATAATGCACATAAAGCGAAACATTTTTCAAAGATTCAACCTGACATTCCTCTCAAACCCTGGTTCAATAAATACCGCTCCATCCACACCCCACTTCTACTATTATTAGACTCCGCACAGGTCACGCATGCTCCCCGGTATTCCTAGCTAAGTAGCTAAGTAAAGACAACTCGCTATGTGAATAGGGTAGACCCTAGACGAGGGTACACCTGATTTTTTGAATGCCCAACATTTTCTCCATCTCTATACGATTTGCTTCCCCCTTATGTCTCAAGACCTGTAAATATGCAATTTCTATTAACATTAGTTTTCTCCCCATTTATAATTATATTGGCAAAATTTATACAAAATAATAATATATACTTATAATTTTTATTTACTTTATCCGTATGTATGTATGTAGAATATATTTATATACTTTTATATTTTAGGTTACACATTGATCCGTGTTTATAATATCATTATTACATTATATTCCGTGTCAATTTCAACCTTGACGTTGGCAAAATCATCGTTTTGGCGAACGATGGAGCCATGAAATTAAAAAAAACCTAAATATTTATACCAGTTTAACATGTCTGACACAAATTAGATATTTCATAGAAATAATAAAAATGGACAAGAAGGATAGGACGCGCGCGCCCGGACTCCGACCTCATTACTTTAGTTCATTTTAAAAGCGACATTTGCGTTTTTGTTTTGTTTTTTTTTTTTTCACGGTCATTGAGCTGTACATACAGGAGAAGTACTATAAATTTTACTATAACCATTATTTTTATTTAAATCTTCTTTGCAATCCCCTTCACAATACTTGCTCTATATTGCAATGGCTATCGATACAATTGGGCCAAAGAAAACGTTTCCGGCAACTCGTTTTACCGTTGCACAATACGAAATGAGTGCAGTGCGTCGATCACATTAAATCGTGATAAAACTAAAATAGTCCGAGTAAGCGCACAAGTATGCGCCCCAGTTCCCGGAAATATTAAAAAGAGCACGGCATCAGTGAAAAAACTTTATGAAAATACGGTATTAGATAGAATACATCGAAGATGATGATGAAGATGAAAGCAATCCCATTCCATTGCAATCTTTCGTGATACGTTACACAGGACGCGAAAAAGTATTTAAAAGTTAATAATACCCAATATTCAAGATCTGCTGATGTGGAAATTCCAAAAATAATAAAAGAAAAAGTTTTGGTTAGCCGAATTCGAATTAGATCCCGAGCGGAAGATATATTTTTGTTTGCATCTGATAATATGCGAAGTCGAAAAATAGCCATAGAGTATTCTTTGGCGATGGCACATTCAAGCCGGTTCCAGCTCCCTTTTTCGAGCTCTTTTCAATACACATGATGTGGCAAGCGATGAGCACCATACAAATGTTCTACCCATCCTATACGCTATGATGTCAAATAAGACTCAAAACACATATACCGCCTTATTTACACTAATTTGTGACGTGCTGGGGATTAAAATGACTAGATATAAATGTAACTTTGATTTCAAAGTTACATTTATATCTAGTCTCATTTATATCCAGGCTCAAATAAATGCGTACAGTATTGCAAAAACATCCCGTGACAGTCCCAGTTGGGTATACACCCAGCTGGTAGGATCACGGGATGTTTTTTCCATTTTTCTCAGGCAGTCTGGAAAAAACCAATCAATTGGGCTTGGTCAATACGACGAAAGGAAAAAAGTTTGTGAGGCTAGTTTGTATATTACCACTACTACCATCGTCCCATATTATTAATGGGTGGAATAGCATATGCGGTCAAGACTACAAGCGATATGAGAATTTTGCGATGTCGTCGTTCCGAATGAGCGGGCGTAGTGCGTTGAAGTCGTAATCTTGGCTCCATTTATCCCTGATAATGGAGATCATCAGACATTGATTGGGGAGGCGACTTTAAAGAAAGGAATACTTATTCTGTCGAGAGAAGCGAAATATGTTGTCACCCGTTCTGGCATGGTTATTAGTCAAGAAATATTAGAATTGGTCGATCTATATCGTGTCGTGTAATAAGAATTTAATAAAGGTAGTGATCGTGCTAGAACGAGGCAGTGCCACGAATATATTTTGCACTATCAGAGGCGGCTTCTAAAAAAAGCGCTTATCTCCTAAGGTTAGCAGCAGATTATTACAAATGATACAGACACTTAGTTTGTCAAACGTATAGGTTGATAATCAAAGTGCAATCGATTGAGCATATAATGCGATTTCTTACAGTCGCACTAACATTGATATTGTCATTGCATTGTTCATAGCATCGACGAAAAGTTAATTCAATTTAGTTACTGAAGATAATGTTTTGATTTAGAGGGTTAGGTGTATGTTTGTGTATTAAATCTGCGATAGACTACAACAGAAACACGTCGTATCGAAGAATTTCATTCCTAGTGCAACCATATCAGAAGGATAAAATCGAATTTTTCATTCATCGCAACTATTTCCCTGTTCGAAACCGGTTTCGAATGAGTACGAAAACGTCTTCATAGAAATTGGTTACGAAATGTAAGTTAGGACGGTGGCTGATGGATTGGCAACCTTGTCTTTTTCGGAAATTTTTCGTTTATGAGAATTTAGAGTAGTTCCTGTAAAATCTGACTGAGATAAGCACTATATTTTAAATTATATTCGAAGGATAACTTGGTGTGGAGTGTAATCTTAATGTTATAATTGTTGTCTTAGATGTGGACTACGAAGGTGGGGGTTGCCGTTTCATACGGTATAACTGCTCCGTTCATGAAATGCGGCGCGGCTGGTTGCTGATGCACCCGGGACGACTCACACATTACCACGAGGGTCTACTAGTCACCAAAGGCACTAGATACATCATGATTTCTTTTGTCAATCCCTAATTTTTTTTTCTGAGATGTTTTAAACTTCACTTATTTTTACATTTATATAAACTTGTTATCTGTAAGCCTTACTTAACTCACTATACTTTAAGAGAACTACAGTGCCATACCTAAACTCGGCAGTTTATTTTTCACTATCCGTACCATTAAGTACAGCTGGAACCTATATAAATTCTACAGAACTTGTGGTTGGTGCTGAAAGATTTCTAAACTGTTTATTTAAAATAGGTTCTCAAAATAAAACTCCATTTATTCAAGTGAGTTGTCCGACTTTAGGTCACGACTTCATTTGCGCAACAAATTATTGGTTCAGTAGTTTCGAAGCAAACTAGCTGGGAAGCGTTATTTCTTTAAGGGTTTCGGAAACCTAAAAATAAGAATCTGAATTAAGATGAAATATTTTTTTTTATCTTTGAATAATGAGACATTTTTTGTATGTGTTCATAAATATTTTATCTCTTTTACTTTTTAAATATATATGCGTAGTCCTTGTTTTTCGCGTATAGCGACACTAACGCAATGGCATTTGTCTATCGCATCACATTTCGCATGCCGTCGGTCGCCATAAGTTCCAGTGAAATGGGGCTATTGTTTTTGCAAATTTATGAATGTGTTTATTTGTTAAGACAGGTCTTGTATTATATATAACATAGGATAGTATCGAACAGGGCTGAATTCAGTTATGTACCCATTGATATATATTATGTGTTCAATAGGCACCTACTTATCTACTTTCAAAATGTAAACCCTGCTTTATTATCACGTTGTTTTAGGTTTATCTAATTATAATAATAATAATTATCTAATTATATTAATCTGAGATAATGTTGGATAGTGAAATGTCCATACCTGGACACCAAAACCCATCAGCCTGTTATGTTCGAAGCACTTTGAAAATAATATTTGGATACTAGCAAATTTTATACAAAACTACGACCTGGAGCAGTGCCAACTGTGTGTGAATATCATTTTTTTTTTTAATTTTAATTATAAAATGAGTCTCACATATAGAGTTTAATTAGAATGAACATCCATAGCTCGTTCTTTTTTTGAAATTGGAGAATAACATTTATTACTTGGCTTTTTCTGTTATTTTGCCAGCAATTCAAAATTTTATCCGAATTCAATTTTGTTGAAAATGGGTAAAAATAAAAAGTGGTGACGCGGCAACTAGACTGATAATTGTTTAAAACTTACAGCCGATTATCTGAGCGAACAGCGTATATCTGTTTTAAAATAGTTCGGATTTAAACCAGATAGTAAATCTGTGGTATATTGTTAAAAATAAAGTCTGAAACAAACGTAACACCAGTCAAAACTAACTAAGAAAAATGTATTGAAATTGAATCGTTGCAGAGCTGTTATTGAAAATAAGAGTTACATCACTAAATATTAATGGTTAGGCTGTGGACAGTAGTTACGTCGTAAATAACAATACCAAATAAAAATAGTTAATATTGTTATTATACTTTTTTGTTATTTTTATTAATTACTTGTCCATTATTATTGATGCCTAAAAACTGATAGAAATGTTTGTTCGTATATGTAATATTAAAACTGCACTTGTATAATGGGAATAAATGATAAATCATTGAACATATTGTTGTCTTATTCATTGTTTAATTTCAAAATAGAAACGATTGCAGTGTAGTGTCTTACATAATGTCAAGGACTGTTGGTAGTGTTTCTAATTATACGACCACCACTGTATATAATTCGATAGAGCTGAAAAAAGAATTACAAACACTTGAGCAGAATAAGATTTCCGATGTCAAACTCCTTATTCTCTAATATCTCTTGTTTCTTTTTGTTCACCCTGTACTTGTTGTAGTCATAACATGAAATGGTCAAAAACAGAAGCGGGTATTACTAGAACCGGGCGTAACAAGAAGTGGTCAGAAACAGAATTAGTCATATTCAGAAGAGGACGTCACAAGAAGGTGTCATAGATCACCTAAACGAATGCCTATAGCGTTGACAATGTTTTACGATATGTTGTTTTCACAAATTTTATTATGTAATATCTTAGACTTTGGCGTACATATAAAACATCCTCTTGAATCACCCTATTTATTAAAAAAATCCGTTGCATAGTTTTAAAGATCTAAGCAGCATAGCGACTTTGTTTTATACTAAGTAGTGGTGATGTTTGGACACCCTGTTCAGAGAGTTTTTACAAAATTTGCTTCCGGATGTAGGTTCCACTGCTAAATTCCACTAATGGGTCTAGCGGGATTTTCAATTACTCATAGACCCTATATTAGGACACTCGCCAACTTTTGTAATACCAAGATCTTTCTGGCCCTCTGTGAGAACACAGTGAGCATATATTTAACTATTTGTATCTCTGTTCTAATTGTTTTACAAATTCTAAGATTAGTACACATTTTTTCAGACATTTTACTAAATGGTGAATATTAATATTTATTAAAATTAGAGGGTGCTCACTCAATGCACACGCACAAACTTTGAAATCGTCACTATATATGAAATTATTCCGTGTTACCCTTCGTCGTATTTATTGTCCTGCGGCCTCACTATGGTACGAATACCAAAGCTTCATACTTACCACGATTCTCTTTGTTTTGCTATTTTTTAGCTCATTACCAAAACTTTTATGTACGAAAACGCAACAGTTCATGAAAGCAATATTATAATGCAGTACGAATATTATATTAAGTACAGAATATATAGATCACTATCCGTTTTTATTTCCCGAAATTGAAATGGAGGAAATATCTTCGTCTTCCAATGTTTCCACAGTCTCTAGACTTAAGAAATTGTTGAATGATTTGCTTGGGAATGTGAAATGTTTGCCGAACGCTGACTCAGAATATTTTTTGAACTTCTTAAACTCTTTTTCTTCCTGTTCCCACTCTGATTGCTTAACATACGGGAATATATATCTTGCCCACTTCGGTAAAAACTCATCCATGTAATAGAATCGTCTTTTCCATACTTTCGATGTTTCTACGAAATTGCCACCGTGCCCGCTTAACCATGCTGGTATACTACAAAAAAAAATAATGACAACGGGACAAACAATGTAATGAATTGTATCAGTGCAAAAGTATTATTTTACTATTAAACCAGAGAGTTTATACTTACAGACTGAAATATCGGAGACCCCATCGGTAGACATTGGTGTAAAAGTATGCAGAGATTGGACTTAAATGAAAATTTGTCCTACCGGTGGTTAAACCAGCCACCAGTGCTATAACAGATATGCCTGCTTGATATCCATCAATTAGTGAGACGAGGCCCTCTTTAATATTCTCTTTTGTGGGTTTAGCGATGAGATTCGTTGGTTCTGTAACACAGAATCATTGATATGTACATATATAGAAAGCAATATACTATCGACATATACGTTATCGACTGAATATTTTTAGAATTGACAATCGAAGATCGACCGATCTTCAAGGTCGCAATACTATGAATATCCCATACTTTCAACGATCAATTCTTGTAAATTGTATGTGATTCATTTCTCCGTTTTATCGACTGACGAATTTTTATATTCCAATTATTATTTTTCTTTTAAACTAGTTGTAAATTCCATTTCGTGATAATCCATTTTCATATGGAAATAACCGGATTTCCATCCGCTTTGCGACCAAACGATACGACGTTCAACTATTATTTTATTCTCAATGAAACAAGCTTTCGCTCCGTCTTCGTATTTGAAATTGATGAGATACTAAAAATTTATACGTTTTAGTAAAAAATAGTTTAATTTCAATCGATTTTCGACTCATGGGTAGAGTCCAAAACCTATTGAAAAAAAACTATTTTTTATTTAATATGTATTTTTGATATAAACTTAGTTTAAGTAATTTTTTAAGTGATGTCTATCATCCTAAATTGAATAAAGAATTTTGAAATTGATACTGAATTTCAAGATGTTACCCATGCATTTAGGATGTGCACTAAGAAGAAAAAAATCAATAGATTTGTAATTTATGTTCTCTTACCTGTAGTTGGTACAGCCAAATCCAGACCCAAGCGGGGCTTCCAAAAGAATGTTCCAACATTACCGCCACCGCCCTAAAAACAGTTTGCTGTTTTTGATTTACATGCACGACATAATACTTATCTAAGCAAATGGTCTACACTTACACGAGCCATAGGTAAAAACACGAAGAGTATCAGGACCGTGATACCTTTCTCCATGGTGAGAAACAATATTTTGCTATGTGACACAGAATACAACCTTTAGAGACAATTCCCTTATTAACACTAATGATACTGATGCCTGATATATTGACTATTGTGATTCCAATCAAATTCTTTTAACAGGATATTTACTTAATAACTGCGCAACGACAATGAAAATGTTGATCAATTTTTGAATTATCTTTCAACCATCCATGTGATAAATTATTTTAACACCACTTTAAAAAAGAGGGATATAATAAGTGTAATGTTGAATTTATTAACGTATACGTTATCCCTGATAGTTATTGAAATTTAGCTCAATAACCCAATGGATATCGAGCTAACTTTCATGAGACTCAGCTCCTGCACAGTAATAATTCGGTATGTTTTCGTGAACATGGAAAGTGTGGTAATCACTTCGTATGACCCATGAGGGTGAAGCAATGACGTAACAAAAATGGCGGCCAAGCCTATGATGCCATATTACTATGTTTGTGTTTCGATATTTCTGTTTGGTTTCTATCAAATGTTTCCACCATGCAGTGTAATTATGTAGGTAATGTTGCGATGAGATCGACGACATTAATTATGTTTTATCATTGCTTTTTATTAAATTTCGTGGTTCCAGGTAAGTATCATTTATTTGTTTTTATATTTTAACGAAAATATTGTGTTCAAATATCATAAAATGAATTTAAATCTACTTAAAACTTAAAATTAATTTAACAACATTTCCACAAGATAATCCCTCACGCTGACCGATCAAAAACAAAATGTGGGTTGCACCTAAATAGGTTAAACCTATATAGGTTTTTGTTGGTAGTGCTTGTATTTTTCATATAAATTATTGTAACATAAATAAAGAAATAAAAAAAAAACCTACAAATCAACTTAGGGCAAAGATAATTTTTTGTATGTTTGTTTGTAACGCGATAAATTCGAATCGTTTGTCTGATTTTGATGCATTTAAAAAGAACAGGCATTTAAAGTTCATGGGGTAACAAAATAATAAGGTTAAGTTGTTTTTGAAATATTCCCAATTTTGTGTTCGCGAGGTCGAAGTTGTAAGTAGCGGGGTAGCCCGTTTCTTCGGCTTCTGCTACCGGTGGTGATTAGGATCATATACAAAATAAAACATTATACGGCAGAAAGAACAATAATTTGATTTAACTAAGTATAAAATTATCTAATACCTACTTCCGGAGCAATACTACCAACTAAAAAAATGAAAGATTACGAACGGGATTACGTAATGATTACGAGTTGATGAAGACAGATACATTCAATAAATGCAAATTTAAGTAACGAATTTTAGATATCCGCGTTTCATTAGTACCTACTACGGAGCACGATCCAGTCCACCGGTCCGATCTTAGGATGTGATCTGACCCCCATGCTTTCTCTATAACAATGGCCGCTCGTATACCTACCCACCTGCCTGCTACTTCTCGCACGCGTTCTTCTGATCGCACGCCGATCAATAAGTCGGTGCTAATATGATTTTACTGAAGCTCAGATTGACGTCGTTGTTCTATCTTTTTACTACTGTTATGAACCTAAATTATTGTTTATTAATTCTACGATAAAGCTATTAAAATAGCGTCTTCTCTTTTTTCTTCATCCGAATTTTCGTAATGATGTCTGCTCGACAATCTTGAAAAAATGGATTGCAAAACGGTTCATCACGCGAATCGTATTCAGTATAAAGAACCATGTGATCCCATCCAACGATCCCTATTGAAGAGTATCGACGACTATCAGATTGGGCGCTGTGGGTTTCAACGGTTTCAGCCTTTAAGTCTACATGTCGATTGGTCCTTTTCACAGACCGTAAACCCGTAAAGTAAGCTTAATTACAGTTTTAATTATTATTTGAAAATTAAATTAAAAGGAAAGGCCTTTTTTGTGAAACAAATTGATGTAAATATATTTTTGGGTGGTCGGTGGTTTTGTACTGGCTGGTTAAAAATAGATATGGTTTTAGAATTTATAAAGATATAAAATAAGAAATACTTATGTTTTTAGATTTGTTTGGTGATGGGTGTCAGCAGTTTTGGCTTGTTCGGTTATATAATATGATTTTATTGTTTTTTTAGAAGTGCCATTAAGATGAAATAAATAACGAGTATTATGAAAGTGTTTTGTATATATTAACAGTTATGTCCCATGTTTATTTTGTGTCAGTGTCCATGCTGGTACCCTTATTTATAGTGAAAATATAAAGAAGCGGTGGTGGTGTAATAGTTAAGCCGCCCGCCTACGGATCGAAAGTTCCCAGGTTCAAGGTATTCGAGCCATATGAGTTTGTATACCACTGATACATAGTAGTTCCGTCATATATAGTAGTTTTCATAGACCACCACTTGCTTCCGGTGAAGGAAAACATCGTGAAAAAACCTGCACACTGGTGGATAGTTTAGTTCACTAGTAATGTTTCTTTATCTGGCACCAGTGTTAGCAATGACACACTCGATATTATGAGTGAAAATATATTTTGTATAATTACCTATTCTGGAATCCTTAGTCGGGGCCTCAAACGGACTCTAGGGGGGTTGACACGTGGGGAAAGTAGGAAAAAATTACTCAAGTGGAAAGTAGGAAAAATATTTCAAGTAAAATACGGTAATAAATAGTCATACAGTTTATTTTGTAATTCAAACTTGGAGGAAAAATTGAGTGGTTTATAATAAAAGCATGAATAATTAATAATTCATAAATTGCAAATTTTATTTTTTTGTTAGTAATTAAATATTAATGTATTCAAGGAATCTACAGACAGGTACTTTGAAAAGGGTGCGGATACCACGGAAGATACTTCAAATGCTTTTGCTATCTATCTATAATAACATTAACTCGCGTGAAGTCACATCAAAGCAATGCTAACAAAATCTATACTATTAAATAGTAATAATCTAAGGAAACAATAGCGCTACAGTGCGGTGGCGGTGGAAATTCGAACTACAAGGGTAGCGGTCGACACATCGATCCACCCCGCCCATTTGCTACTTGTTCGTACTTCACCCTAATACGGCCCCACAGTTTGCTCACTTCACGTTATCTTATGTATGAAACGTAGTATCTATACGTGTCTATTGTTTAGCAACCCCCATTAACAAAACCTAATATTTCTTGGCGCTATAAAGGTCACTAGTCGAATAGAGGCTGTTGTAGTCAGGCTATGTTTTCGTCCGGTCGTTCCTGGTATTTTTGCTTCTTGTTGGATCAAATATAGTGCCCGTCATTTATCGGAACGCGAGTTAAAACATAGTGAGCAAGAAACTAACTGTACGCCTGTGGATGTTTGTTGATGTGACCATCGAGCGATCGCGGCAAAATTTAAATATTCATAAATTAACAATATTGCATGTTTCTAGCCATGTAACCAATACCCATCGAAACTATAAGTTTGATGTGAACTAATTGCAATTCTAAATCGCACCTGTCTAAACAATTATAATTCAAGCAAGTGAATTACACGCAAGACAATAAATATATCAAGGTGACCGCGAGTTATTCGCTAGCATTATTATATTTACAGCCGGAAATCATAAAGCGGCACCACGTTTCGCCACGGAAAATTACGTTATTCAAATCATTTTCCATCAAGAGGTTCACCATTGAATGCTCGAGGACAGTCAGTAAAAGCAACGTCATTGAGCCGAATCGAAGCCTCGCCAAGAGTGTCTGCGGGGTCGGAGTGTGGACATGGCGTAGCCGGTGCGGCCGTCGGCGGCGGCGGCGGCGGCGGCGGCGTCCGCCCTGGTTACGGCTATGAAGCGCTCTCGGCTGCCAGCGACGGCAGCGAGGGTGAGCCCGACGACGGCCCAGAATACACCGCTTTCGATATGGAACTATCAGGAGGTGGAGAATCTGCGGAAGTCCCTTCGTCACGAGGTTCCACTAAAGTTAATTTCCCTCCTGAAGTTGAATTGGAACGGCGACCTACTACGACTGCCTCCGTGGCTGCCTACCATCGAGGTCGAGGTCGGTCAATGAGTGCTTGGAGTGACATCAGCCGATCGAGCATACGCTTTGAAGAGAGGTAAGTGATATCTAAACGCACTCCGCTCTTATACATATTGGAACATATATTTCGTTAAAATGCTTGAATTCAATCAGTGGTTATATAAATACTACAGACTAGGACAAGAAACTGCTTAGAGATCATGCGATATTAAGATAACCGAGAAGTTAGGGAGTGCTTGTAGATTCATTTCAGTGCTATATGTAGGACCGATAGCGATAGCTCATGCTTTAAACTTAATTCATCGTGACGAGGTGAGCTCAATAGACTAGAAGGGGATTCTAACAACCACTCACCGTTGAAACATTGAATTGTATAATAAATCGCCATGGTCATCATGTTAAAATATTTGACGCATTCTTCTATCGGGCCACGTCTTGACATGCGCAATAGAAACCGCGGTTAGCTATACTTATATTCACAACGGCTTTAGTTGTGGTTCATGTGAATTACGACTCTAAATCAAATGTATAAAGAACTCTACGATTTGTAATAACAATTTTATAAAAAAGCCAGGGACACACGACATGTTTGTTAGGTATGACAAACTAATTATCTTGTTACCTACCTACATGTCCTACAATGCATTTTTAAACATCCTAATTCGAGAAGAGACTCTACTATGTCTCTCGCTTCAATGGCAGATTACCATTATAAATAAAAGTACTAGACCTTTACATGTTTTAATATCTAACTGATTAGGTCGCCTTGTTTCGTTTCCTATTTATCGTTTCATACAGCAAATTAGTATTTTTAACAATTTCAAATATAAATGTTTCAATGTAAAAATAAAATAGTATATCCAGTAACTAAAATCAAAATAAAAAAGAATATAATAGGACAAATCACACAAATTCAGCTAGCCCCAAAGTAAGAACGAGGCTTGTGTTATTAAGGATACTAACTCAACGATACTAAATATATTTCATAACATATATGGATAAACATCCAAGATCCGGGCCATCATACAAATCTGAAAAAGGGCTGTAGCAGCTTCTTTTGTTTGGCCATTTGCCAATCACAGAAATAATTCACAAAAAGTGCACAACGGCGCTAAAGTAATTTCACTTCAAAAAAACGGCATTACAAGAATTGTTTTTTCCTAATTAGCACGTAATTATAAAAAAAAATCCCAAAAACGAACAATTTTTAAATAAAAAGATTTCTATTCTCGCCTTTTTTATTAAAAAGAACCAAGTTTTTAATTTTTTTCAACTACGAAATTGAGCTTCCCCGTTCGATACCTATTTAAAATTGATGACTATTATACTCATACGAAGACAAGGCTGAATAACGAAGCGACCTCTTTGGTCATTGGGCTGAATACATAATGATGTCTATTGCCAGTATGATGGTTAGAGTTAGGTTAAGCGAACTTTTTGAGAGAGTGAAGTGTTACTAACCGCCCTAGGACTTTTCTAGCTACATTATTACCCTAGAGCGCTTATTGGTCACCTACAAACCGCATTGGGGGTCATAAGGTCCTACACACCGAATATGAGAGATGTAAATACATTTATTCCAGAAATATAGGCACTTTTTTATACACTTCATTATTTACAATGTCTATGTATGTATCCTTAAATATGTTGATTCTGTATACACATGTGGGTAATTGGAATACAATCTAGTGCCTAACTTCACTTTATGTCTATTTAAGACCAGTTTTGATTGTAATCTGTTTGTGTATCAACTAAATAAATACATAACTCAATTTTGTATCTAAATGGATTTCTTTTTCGAATTAGGGTACATATATAGTTATTTAGTAGTTTAAATAACAGATATATTTCATCTAAAATATAAATCAATTTTCTGTTATCGGTTATAGAACATAACAGAAAATTTCGAAATAAGTAGTTTCATAGTAAAAAAAAACGTATATTTAAACTTATGCAAATACTACCTCAAATTGAGCTAACTAACTTTTACTTACCTAACTTTTTGTTACTATATTGTTAGTTTTAAACAATTTTAGGTATATTTTACCAAGACCAACATTGCATAAAAATATATCAGTATAAAAACACATTCTGCTGCATACTAAAGACTCAGTCACCTGAATCTGGTAACCACTCTTTTGTAAAAATATAAGTAAATAGGCTGGAAATTTCAGATAAATTAAGAAGTAGAACTGTGTTATGTTTTGAATTTAATATTTCGTAATTTTTTGTAGGAAATGGAACATATCACATTGTAGTTTACAAAGGATACTTAGTCAAGACTTTCAAAGACTTGAGTGAAGCAAGCGTCATCTAAATCAATCTAAATCAATATTTATAAAACTCTTCCGTTATTGAGTAAGTGAGTGACTGACTGGCAGACAACGTACAGCCGAAACAGAGGGCGTAGGAAGCTGAAATTTGGCATGTAGGTTCCCTGGGGAACGATATTAAACGCTCGATGAAATATTTCATTTACCGTATTATTTAAATTCTCTTTTATTTTTTTTAAATTTTAATATTGTATATACAACTAGCGGCCCGTCACGGCTTCGCTCGGATAAAAACATAATAAATTATACACCTTCCTCAGGAACCACACTATCTATTGGTGAAAACCGCAGACTTTTTATCACGACCACACAGAAAGCCGCGGCAGAGGACTTTGGTTAATACTATATAAGGACACAAAAATAGTGGGTAGTAGAAGTAACTAACAGGATTCGAACCAGCAACAATCTGTCGTCCATGAGATATGGTTCCGTACCTATAAACGGGCAGAATTGTTTGTCTTTATTTCTCCCGTATGAAAATCTCGTGTAAAAATCTTTACAAAATTAAAAAAAAAAACAAAATAATTTAAGTCCAGGATTCGAACCATCTACTGAGCTATCTACTCATATCTTTAGTTGACGAAATTTTGAATTGAGATTATTCGTTACTTCTTTTCACCCTAATTTATCTACCTAGAGGTCAAATTTAAAAAATCCTGAAACACAGGTTTTTTTATTTTTGTTATATAGCATAGAGGTCGAATTTAGAAAACTGTTTTCTTATCTGAGCACAAGCACTGATAGATGTTGGTTTAGGCTGGGCGTTGATTAGTAAAAACGCTTGTCTTATACATATAGATATTAAAATTAGAAATAATACCTAGTTCCTAAAGATTTAGTAGATACTTAACAATACACTTAATATGTCAGTCCACAAAATAAACAAACTATTTAGATACGTAGACTGTCAATTACATTGCGAAATGTGAATTAACAAAAAGGAAAAACGCTGCTACTTTGTGAATTTGATAAGAAAATAAAGTTTTCCTATTTATTCGAGTATCCTTGTTATTAATTCATGTTGCGCAATATAATTGACCTTTACAGTTCGTTTTGCACTATGTTAGGAAGTGTATTCTTGGGCAAACTGTAACTTTCTGGGCAGCGTATAATAGCCAACAACAGTAGAGTAACATTTTCCTCGACCCAGTTTTAACCTAAATTAATTATTTAATAGTAATTTGCAAGAATCGATTCTTTATATATACCTTATAAATCTTCAACATAAAATTGGACTTTTCGCGTAATAATGTGATTGTACTTGCATGCTGATAACTTAAAACTCAATGATAACGCAGTTACTACATTCTGAATTGGCACACGTTTCAACATTAATGCTTACTGACACTCTTTTATGCCTTTTTTATTTTATATAAACTTAACCTGTCATGGTTTTTCCTAGTCTACTAAACTAAACTCTTGCGTTACTGAGTGACTGACTGACTGACTGACTGATTTCAAAATAAAAACTGAAAATCAGTAAACATACTCTTCATCATTTTTTAAGTGAAAATAACTTGACATGTTAAGTAAGAGGAAGAAGAAGAAAATATAATAATGCATTATCAATTTTTTTGAAATTGCATCTAGAGGGAAATGATTTAGGGGTGAAAATTTATATGAAACTTGATTTTTATTTAAGAGAGACAAATAAAATGTTTGATTTATGTTTGTGGTTAATAAAAAAACGGGACGTAATACGTTGTAACACCTAGCATAAAATGGGTGAGGCACATAGTGGGAAACGGGGCGAGACATATGGCGAAAAACGAAATGGGACAAGAACTGTACGAGATCCCTACATGGACGGAAACGGGAAGCAGGAAATCAGGAACTAATGATAAGAAACCAGTCTTACAGAATACGCGTTAAAAAATTACTGAGATTTTGCTATGAAATACACGCGGGTGAAGCCGCGGGCAAAAGCTAGTCTATATATATGAAACTCTTGCGTTACTGAGTGACTGACTGATTGACAAACAGACAACGTACAGCCGAAACTACTGGACGTAGGAAGCTGTTTGGCATGTAGGTTTCCTGGGGAGTGTAGGTCTCAACAATAAGAGAGGAAATTCTACCCCGAAGGGGTAAAAACTTTTTATATGAAAGTTCTACACCGTTGAAGTTAGTGACTTGAAAATTTGGATTTTAGTTGTTTACAACTACTTAATTAATGAATAATTGTTTAATTTTTTTCTGAAAATTATCCCTCAAACCCTTCGAAAGGGAGGTGAAAGATTGTATGGGACTTAATACAATTTTCAAGATAATTTTTGTCTGTATGTCTGATCTAAATGCAATTTTCACAGTTGTATAATATATGGCCTAACTTGAAATCTGGTAAAGGTTTCATCGAGATACGTTGCTGAAAACCCGATATATTGACAAAAATCAGTTGCGAACGGACGCAAGTAATAAACGCGGGCGAAGCCGCGGGCAAAAGATAGTATTATATATTTACATGTAAGGGTAGATTATGCATAAATTATATTAAATAATTAAAAATAATATTTATTGTAAATACGGATTTTCTTCAACTTTTTTCCATTTATTTTGTACTTCGTGTGACAGATCATTAGTCTTTTGGTTACAGTCATTTTACTAGTACAGGTTATTTTAATCTCTTAACACTAGCAGTGTCACCACGAGTAAAATAAATAACTCGTTGTCATACTGGTGTGACAAAATAGTATAACCACGATTCCAACATTCCGATTTTTTTATATAACTCCTGAGGAATTATATTAAAAAAAAATATATTGGGTAGACATTTTTATTATAAACAATGTACTATTTTATCAATAAAAATATTACTATTATAACACAACACACGCCACGACATACTGAGCGGGGACCATTTTGACTACATAGCTACATTACTACATAGCTAATGATTATACAATGGTTAGCTATGTAGTAACTATTACTTGATGTACTTGTGTTCGTTGTAAAATGATTGTATCAAAGAAGCATTTTTCTTTTTCTTTTTGTTTCTATCTTTCTTTCATAACCGACACCTTAACAATCGATAGACTATTTTATGAGGCATGTCATCCTCTATACATTGACACTTTTGATTCGAGTATAGCTAAAATAAATAAAAATAAAATAGTCATTTATTCCAGCAATCTTGGTATATAAGGCTAGGACTTCGTGAGTAATCTAATAGCTACAACTAAATACACCACAACAAGCGTTAATGTTCTTTATATTCATTATCTTTTTTCTTTCTTGATGATCTACCGCAGGATACTATTCGGGACTACTCTTGAGTTACTGGAAGGCACTTCAGACTTTTTACTCATTTTATTGGGCGCGTCTTTGCTTTGTTACTGTTTTTATAATTCGATTTCTTAATACTATTTCGCCGAATACAGTTTCGTCAGATCGAACACGTGAACGCCAAACCAAGCCCGTAAGCATTGCTGAATTATGAATATTTCGTAAAGTATCCTTATTTCCACAAATCGTTGGTCGTGGGCAGTACAAGACGTATAAAACTCAATCTCCACGGGAGAACAGGGTGGGGCGCAGCGCACACCCCCGTCGTCGTCTCTATCTGATCCGTCACTTCCTCCGATCCTTTTTTATGCCAGTGCCGTCTATAGCAGACCTAAAGGGCAGCAGCTGATCAGCGATCCATATCCTAAAACATGTTTATTTTCCCGGCTTTAAGGACCAAATACACAGGCATTAAACGAATATAAATCTTCATTGACCAATCACATTTGTGATTAGTTGCACCTATTTCTAGCTGGAACGATAAAGACCTACCGACTGGACTATAAACCTAGGTCGAGCCGAAGATAAGAAGACTATAACTACTTTTAAATTTTCGCGTTATATAATTACATATAAAATCAAAACATTTTGGTATTAAGTCGGCTAAAATTAACCATATTCTGGTTAATTTCAGCCGACTTGACACCAAATTGTTAAAGGCTATGTTACGGAATAAAGACATTGTAAGTGTGTTTTGTGATTTGGCGTACTTGGCGGGGAAATAATTTGGACGCTGCTGTTGAGGTTAAAGCACTAAGGTGATAACCTCCATAGCAAAATCAAAAATGTAACAAGAAAATAATATTAGACGTGGTCAGTTCTCATGCGAAAATAAAATTCTGCGATAGGTTTTGTGACCAGCACCAATAAACAGTAAAATCCTTGTCAATCATGGATATTTCAGGAATTACTGAAAAAAATAATATTGGGTTGTTTGATGGTAAGGAAAATTAGGACACTTGGAAATACAAAGTTATTTGCTTATTACGAACCCTCAACCTCAATGGTGGTAACCTCAGGCCCTTGAAGTAGTAAAAGGCACGTTCCAGAAACCTATTCTGCCTTCCATAGAAGCTGGAGATACGGAGCTCAGTTTGTATAAGGCTAATTTCGAGCGTTTTATCAAGGCTGATTCCACCGTTCTACTTTTACTCACAACCAATTTGCAGGAAGAGACATTAAGAAAGATCATGAGATATACAAGTGCTAGAGATGTATGGCTAGAATTGCGTCGACTATTTGATGGCACAGATGATGATAAGGCATATAATTGATGTATGAGCTTTTTCGGATTCAGCAGACGACATAGCCACTCATATGTCAAAGTTTAAGAACATCTGGACACAATTAAATAAAGAGATTAAAAAGGATAATGATAGAGAACTACCGGATTTGTTACTGATATGCAAAATTTTGGATACCTTGAATGAATATTTTTTTTTATTGAAGTAGTTGGCTGCTATTACTGAAATCAGATAGAACTATAGAAAGCCTCACTAACCACCTGTGTTCATTTGAGCGAGCATTAAATAATAGAAACAACGTCCAGGAACCTCTATTTACAAATTTTAATGCCAGATCTAAGCAAAGCAAGGACAGAAAGTTGAAGTGCAACTACTATCGGTCATCGAGTGAGAAACTGACAGATGTGGATCAACTATGTCAAGCCCCCGAAAAGCAGTAGTACACAACCAACACCGTCTACATTTAAGTCTGCAAATATGACCATAATGTCTATAGAGAATGAAGTAGTTTATTCGATCGATCGCGATACTGAAAATTGGTATGTAGGTAATGGCGCATTTTGAACGTTTTAACGATGATCGTACTGTAACGACGGCTAATGGCGGCAATACGATTCGAGCCAAAGGCTAGGGCACAGTGATAATCGAAGCAAATGTGAAGAGAAAGCAACAGCGAATTCTCTTGCAAGATGTTTGGTATGTCCCAGCCGGTGGTAGTTAATAAGAACTTATTTTCGGTTCTTGCGCTTCACGACAAAAGCCCAAATAGTTTATTCTGATCGACGACAAAAGAATGTACCGTCTTTGTCAATGGAGTACCGAAACTATATGAAACAAGGAGGTTTATACAGATTGAATGCAGTTAATGTTAAATCATAGAGTCCACCTGAAATTGATGCAACTGAAGCGACGATGCAGCTATATCATGAGAGATTTGCGCGTCAGAATAAGAGGCATGTCAAAGATGTATTTAAACGTGAACTAGGGCTAGATTTACCACTTGATAAAGAAACATGTGATGGTTGAAATTATGGGAAAGCTCATAGACTTAAATTTGGTACGAGAGATAGAGCCACCGCACCAGGTGAACTCGTTCATACAGATGTATGTAGACCGTTTCAGCCAAGTTACTCGAAGTTGCAATATTATGTTCTATTTAAAGAAGACTTCACTGGCTATTGTATGATATATTTTTTTAAGACAAAAGTCAGAGGTCAAGGATAAACTCGCCTTGATGCTAACTCAGACGAAGACACAAGGACATACAGTAAAATGCCTACTTAGCGGTAATGGTGGTCAATTTGACAACCAATCTGTTCGGCAAATAATCAAAAACGTAAAAAGAAAATAACATTAGACATTGTCAGTTCTCATGCGAAAATAAAACTCTGCAATAGCTTGTTCATTCAGTCGCCCAATGTGACCACAGACCTTTCCTAAACATCTGAGAAGAAAAGAGTTGTGCGCGTTTAATATTTATGATAAGAAGACTACACCCAGGTATAGCTAGGTGTGTAATCAATTCATGCCGCCTTCGTATAAAGGTCAAGCTGGTTAAACTTAGGCGTAGCCGCATTTCGGGGTTGAACCGTATCATTACCTACATCATCATATAATAAAACTGTAAGTGGGCTATGTCCATAGGAGATATTAAAGAAAAATAATTATGGGGTCTTAATGGGACTAATAGAAGCCAAAACTTATTTTAAATCTAAATTTTTGTCTGTCTGTATGTTTGTTCGCACATAACGCATAAACTACAGGATATAATTTGACGCGGGTTTCACAGCTGTATAGAGCATAGTATACAAAACTAATAAAATATGGCATAGGTTTCATCGTGATAAGTTGCAACCAGAAATTTTAACATAAGTTATTAGCGGATGCACGAAATTAAAGCGGGCGAAGCCGCAGGCCAATGCTAGTATGTATACGAGAAAATATACGTGGCAGTTTTGCCCACACCACCTGCGTGTAGATACGGTATACTTTACAGATTCTGCTAACGTTAAGTCAATATCGCATCTTGATTTTCAGACAACATTCAGATTATTATTATCATTATTCATTATTATTCAGACGGGATGCCACATTGACCTCAACTTAGCTTCTAAGAGCCGTTCGATGTCGAGTCTGCATATATTTTTATATAATGACTAGCTTTTGCCCACGGCTTCGAACGCCTGAATTTCATAGTAAAATCTCGGTAATTTTTATCGCATATTCTGTAAGATCGGAATTTGGTATTTTTTTCATCTTGGTTCTATTTCCTGTTTCCCGCTACATGTCTTGTACCGCAACTTATCCAATACCGTTTCCCGCTTCCTTCGATGTAGAGATCTCGTACCGTTTTCTACATATTGTCCTATCACGTTTTTCGCAATATGTCCCGCCCCGTTTCCCACTATTTGCCTCGCCCATTTTCCACCACGTGTCTCCGTTCCATTACCCGCTACGTCTGATATTTCCGCTTTCTGCAACGCATGCTGTACTGCTGTCCCATTTTCCACGACGTATTACGTCCCCTCTTTTAATAACCACAAACGCAAATCACGTACTGGTCTCTCTTAAAAAATAATGAAGTTTCATATAAATTTCATCCCTACATCATATATCCACACATCAAAAAATATATAATGCAATATTATATTTACTTCTTCCTCTTAACATTTAAAGTTTTTTTCACTTCAAAAATGATGAAGAGTATGTTTACTAATCTTCAGTTTTTTATCTTCAAAATTGTACTAAGTCCCATGCAATTTCTCACACCCATTTTGTAGGGGGTTGAGGGTTAATTTTCATAACAATCTGAAAAACGTATTCATTAATTTATTGTAAATAAGTAAAACCCAATTTTTTCTTTTTCTTTTTAAGAAGAACTTTCATATAAAGGTTTTTCATCCCTTTCACCTCCTTTGGGGAGAAATTTCCAAAAATCCTCTCTTAGTGCTCACCTACGCTCCCAAGGGAACCTAAATGCAAAATTTCAGCTTCCTACGCCCAGTAGTTTCGGCTGTACATTGTCTGTCAGTCAGTCACTCAGTAACGCAAGAGTTTTTCTTATACATAGATCTTACATACATAGATCGTGCCTCATTTCTTTTAACCTGTGTCTTACATGTATACAAGCGGCAATATTTCAGTTGACTAAGCATTTGATCGTACTAAGTGACTGCTACTATAATTATTATTTTTTTTGCTAATACTATAAACTGCATTATAAACATTCATATATTTGTAGGTAACTCATTTGTAGGTAACTAATTTGCAGTTAACATTTGGAATGGGACAAAATTAAATAGTTTGTAATTCGAAATTCCCACGGGAGAGAATCCCGACTTATATTCCATCAAAATGGAAGGTGCGTTTGGTAGGACCAGCTCCGTAAATTCGGGGTGGGGTGGTTGCGGGCGCTGGCGGTGGGCGGCTGGCCGGCGGAGGGTCTCCCGCGGGAGACGCGACGCCGGCAGACTCAATCACATTTAGTCTTACAGATTGTGTGAAACGCACGGCGCGCTCGTATTCACGTCGACACGCGAAACCGCGTAGTCGCGCGCCCAAACCCGCGAATCTCCGGAATTCCTCTTACTTGTAATTGGCATTACACTATACAAGCTGTGCTTTGAAACAACTTTTAATTAACTAATTTCGACTTACGACTTGTAGGATTTTGTGACAAAATTTTTTTAAACTTTTTCTTGTAGGTGCTATTTTCTGATACCTACATAACTGCTTGCAACATAACATTATTCGAATTTTTTTATAGATAAATCTTGTATTCCTTTTATTTTTAAAGTCAATTTAGTTGGATGGCGAGTAGCGGTTATGGAATTAGGCGACGATATTTTTTTTATATATGGACGCAGTGGGTTTGTATATTCTTGTACTTTTGTATTTTCAAAATAAATGTAAAACTCGCAATGGTTTATAGACTGTATCTATATGTAATTAGTAGCACTTCTAGTCTTCGCCTAGCAGGTACATTTATTTCATTAAGACTTTAATGCTCTTATGACATATGTACGTAACTCTCAAAAGCATGTCATTACAGACTTGTACAATTTACATGCATGCATAAATTAAAATTAATGATTCGAGGTCAACTACACAAGACAGCTACCTACTCACTGACAGCGGCGAAAATAGACTATTGTGCAGCGACTCCACACTTAAGTCTAGCACTCATCTTTCCTTCCTTCCCTCTTCACAATGCGGAAATAAATAGCTTGCTGTTACCAAACTTTTAATTGGTAATTGTCTTGAAAAACATATATATGTACAGTGTAAATACGGTTCAATCTATTTCGATATTTGTGAAAAACTGTAGTCAATACGAAAAAGTTGTCTTTTTGGTGAAGTACTTAGTTATTTTGGTAAAGTAGGGTACCAGATCGATTCCTACCGCTACATTATAACTAATTAAAATAAATTGCAATTGTTAAGTCTATATATATCTATATATACTATAGAGAACCTATTCATTTGTCATTTGAAGCGAACTTGATCTACTCACTCGACCTCATTGGATTGCCCTGTGTTTGTGTACAATACCTACGCACACTCAGTAGTTACCTACATGTTTATGTGACTATACTGATGATGTCACAGAAATATAATTTTCAAACACACTTGCTCGTAACATTAAAGCACTAGTGTATTGTTTGACATTTTACGTAGCACTTATCAACTTCAAGTGTGTTGAAAATTATCAGACGATTAGTAAATATGGTTGCTTTAATGTACTATTTCAATATGCACTATTGTTTTAAGTCTCACATACAGTAGACTTTAAGAGTGTTGACAAACGTCGGCCTTATTATAGCGCTTGAAATTGCATCGCGTCAAAATCCGCATCAACTTTTGCCCGCTTGTATCATAATTTAATATTATAACTTGAGTTCACGGATGAAGCGTAGAGTATAGGTCGGATACGTGACAAGGAGGTGAATAGGGGATGTAAGTTTGTTTCAACTTACGTACATGACGTGAGATATACCATTTTAGGTAAATTTAAATTTGTTTAGTAATTACAATGCATTTATTAGATTTTACAAATTTCACCACACGGGTGCAAGTTTGTATAAAACTTCATTTTAGAAGTAAGACACATGCTGGTAATATCTTGAAAATTGCAACAAACTTCTTAACGCTATTTTACGTATGGTAGGTAAAATACGGTTGAGAAGTTTGTTGTATCTTCTTAATTTTAAAAGTGAGATATTATATTTCATTCTTGGTCAGATAAAATCCAATCAATTATGGCAACCTAGACTCAAAACTTAACTTAAAAGGACCTAAACTTACTCTTAAAAGGACCAATTTGCAAAATGACAAACTTTAAATTCTCACAAACTGTATCAAAAGTGAACAACAAAAATTAGAGTGAAGTCGAAGTTGTCATAAATATTGCGTAAAAATTTCAAGCTTGCGCCATTTGCGATTGCACCTAGGTCTAGCCGGGGATAAGTACTTACAGGTAACCGACGAAGACCGCCTGACCCTAGGTGTAACCAACTGAGACCTATATGTAGCCGGACTTCGGGGGCTAAAGTTACATGTTAATAATAAAAGTATTTACTAATTTTATATAATCCTTTCATGATTTACTCGTCGTACTTACTTAAAATGTATGTAAACTTAAAAGTAATGTATTATTACTTTCAGTTCAAGTTCAGGTTTTCTTCAGAAAATTAGAAACAACGGTTAGGTACGTACAGATTGACATTCAAATTGAAATACCCCAACTAATATTATAAATACGAAAGTAAGTTTGTTTAAGATACTACTCTTTACGCTTTCTCTTATAGATATATTGTTATGAAATTTGGAGCGAAGCCCCGGGGCGCAGCTAGTATATATATAAAATCGACAAAAGTACTTTCAAAGTATAAATACTGATACATTTGAACTTTGTTGCCTAAGAATGTACTTATTTGAATGAGAAGTGGTGAATTTATATTCCGTATAAAGAGATCTTCTGAAGATGGCTGCATAAAAATGTAAGGAGTACGCTGCTATGATAATTTCAA
This sequence comes from Plodia interpunctella, assembly GCF_027563975.2. Lineage (NCBI taxonomy): Eukaryota > Metazoa > Arthropoda > Insecta > Lepidoptera > Pyralidae > Plodia > Plodia interpunctella. The sequence goes on along the minus strand of NC_071324.2, from coordinate 6,617,250 downwards.
ACAGAATTTTTAACAACTAAAGATTTACATCTATACTATTATTATATTGAAGTAAGCATTTATGAGTTTGTATGTGTCGCAGTCAACTAGTTAAAATAGTCGTACAATCAAACAGCTACTTCTTTGACTGAACTACGCCATTCAAACATTAAAATTTAACCAACCTTCAATTCAAATTTAACCTGCTTGCAAGAAGGAAGCAAACATTTTATGTACTTGAAACACAAAATCATTATTTTTATCTACGAGAAGCTTACGCGCGCTAGTAGGTTGTATTAACAAATGAAATAAAGAGAATGTTGGATATTTGTTTGTCATGCAAAAACACATTAGAAATTCATTACTTATCTTTAATTAATTCAGATTACTGGCGATGGTCACACGGGCCTAAAACCTCATTTGGTTTTTAACTAGTTTTTTTTTGTAAATACTGTTTTGATTGACTGTGTCATATAGGGAAGGATTATTAATAAATAAAATTTAAGAAATCGCTATAGTTTCTTTACTCGCACAAATATATAAATATTTTGAATCAACTGGACGTTATTGTCTACACACATAATGCCCAATGTTCAAGAGCATCAAGAGAATTAATGGAATAGCCACTGCGCGTAAAATATTTTTAATTAACGGCTTAACGTTGAATTGATTATATCCTACGAGTATGAGGTTGTCTTTATTATATTAATCTATATTTTGTTAGATATTACAGGCTTGTCCAGATGTAATCCCGCTACTTATTTTCATTAGACCTTTGCCGGTTTCTTCCTCAGCCATTAAGCGTCGAAGCACAGGGTCTCCTTTCCAATTTTTTAACAAGGAATCCCTATTACTTTCGTCATGTCCATCTCTATGTCCCTCTGTCTGCTGTTTAGCTCAAAACTATGGATACCAGAAAGGATACAGAAAGGATACTAGTAATTTGGTATTGTCAACTTTATATGTGTACTACGCATTCATGAGAAAAAGGACGTCGACAGACGGATAAAAAAGTGATCCTTTGTAGAATCATTTATAACGCACAAACTCTTATGGGTTCCATTATTACCTTTTGATGTACAACACTTTTGCACTCGTTCAAACGCTCATTACTAAATGACACTAAAACATGACGTCAAGCGTTCTTTTCTCACGGAAAAAGGTATGCTTGATTGGCAGCTACCTTAAATGTTGCGTTTATGGTCTTCGTAACAAAAGTTGTTACAACATTTTAGTTTTTTTTACGATGGTTGTGCTTATATTTATTATTTATTTAAATGCACTTTGAAACCAACTTTAAATCTTCGTATAATGAATGATACTACCTAGCATGTTACATCGTATGAATTATCACAATGATCGTAGATATAATAGAACGTTCTTTATTTCTGGGGAAACTGTGCGTACCTAGGTAGGTATGCAGAATACGCAAGTTTTGACGTGTCTCGGATTCTACTCATGTATGGGTACGAATATTTTGTGCGTCTTTTAAATTTTACTGCTCGTAATAAGACAAGTTTACGATTTTATTACGGTTTCATAAAATGTTATTGTCTTGTTCTGGTATCATGAGAAGAAAATACGCACTTGAAATATTTAAATATATTATCGTTCAGTTAATATCCCGTAGCACCAGTATCGAACTTATTTCTGGGCAAACTCAATCAGTGTGATTTATAACACAGCACAATGTGTAGTTTTTGCTAAGTTATTTTAAGTTAATTTTATTGTGAAATTATTATTTTTTCTCTGATCCTAATAGTTATATATAGTTATAAAATAATTAATTATAGCAAGAATAATAAACTTATCTATTGACCTGTGTGCAATATGTAATCTAGCCTATATGATTATTATTGCTACAATTGACAGATTTCAGGCTTACAAAAAGTTTTCAATACTTTATTTGGTAGGCATTTTCCGTTGTATTTTTCGCTCGCTGGATTATGGGGATTTATGAAAAAATTGCGAGATATTTTTATAAAAAGCGTTTGAGGTAGGCACGGTAGCGGATTAAATAAGTCATTTAAAACACTGTTCCACAAAACTTTTGCACGATTTATCAAATACCTAATCAATATATATAATAAAACAGTAGAAAAAAAATTGAATACATTTACATAAAAATAAAATTAGGCGATAGAATCACAGCAACAGAGTAATTTGAAAAAAAAAATGTCTGTCTGTATTATTATTATTATTATAACCGGACGGATTTGAATGAAACTTTATTTGCTATATAGCTATTAAGCAACATATAGGGTATACATTATTTTGAAAACTGGAACAGCTGATGGAGAACAATTATGGTACAGCTAAACTATAGGAGATATTATTAACAAAAGTTATTCAGCCTGAAGAGCATTTTCTGTTGAGATATAAAAGTCGAAGATCTGGAACACCTGATGTAGACCCATAATGGTACAACTAAACTATAGGAAATATAGAAATGACGCTCTAATAAAAGATTTTCAGTCTGATGAGCATTTTCTATTGATCTGGAACACCTGAAGAAGAGTCAGAACTATTGTTCAGCTAAACTATAGAAAGTATACTTTTTTAGTCTGATTAGCATCTTCTGTACATATAGGTATCGTTACATTTGTCTGTACAATTAAATTTCTCTAATAAGTTTGACTCCTTACCAAAAATTGTTCGGCCACGCGAACGAAGTCGCAGACATCAGCTAGTTCTTTGAATATAGGTGGTTTGTACACAACAAAATATTTTTGAATTCTGTTTATAAAATTGCTTTAATGGGGGTGAAATAGGGGGTGCCGAGTATAATGAAACTTCTTTACTTTTATTTTATTCAATGATTTTACTGTATCAGAACTAGTTTTTGTCCGCCACTTCGCACGCGTGCATTCTCCTTGTAAATGCAAATATATAATAAATTTTGATTAAACTTGGCACCTCCTGTTTCATCCCCATAGTTAAACAATTAACAACATTCCTTTAATGCATTATTGCAGTAGGTACAATGTTTTATATTTTTTACTATTATTATTTTATCTTTAAAAACAACAAAGTTCTATACAAACTTGCAACCAACCATCAATCATTTTTAAAATGTTTTTAATGCATTATTATTTTTTGCAAACCACCACCACTTATCTAAAATTGCAAGTTACTTTCATTTCAAAAATGAGCAAATACCTACATTGAAACTTGCAACACCTATTGCGGGCGTCTCCTCGTTACAGTTTATGTACCTTTTTGCCAAATTTCATCTTAATCGGTTGTGTAGCTTACGGGACTTCGTGATAAGTGAGTGAATTTGGCTTTTAAAATAGATAAAAGGAATGTCATTAATGAATCCTCCCTCTGGAAGAAAAAAATTCTGCGTTTCCTTGACGCAACTGGAGAATTTTTAATCGAAGATCTTGATGTGCTAAACGATCTGAACAAATTCCGAAGCAATATTTTATAACCTGCAATAATTAATTCTTTCTAAATAAATACAGTTCGTGTGTTATTTTATTTACTCACTAAACTAGAAGTGTCATCACTTTTTTCAAGTTATAATTGTAACGTTACAAATAAATCCACGATCACAACAAAGCCAAAAATACACATAGACTACAAAGACGCTTTGTGGTATATTCTGTTAGTGTATACACACTTTAACGAAAAAATACAACAATATGATACAACAATTTTCTGTTAGTGTATACACACAGGGAAAATACCACAAAGCGTCTAGTTATTATTTTCCAAAAATCAGATATACAAATTAAACGATTGTAAGACATACTTTTACTTTACAGTTGAATAAGATTTACACTTTTGTTCGACGGCCTTGCTAAGGCGAAACAACTGCCAGCGTTGAGAACGCAGTCAGGTTTATCACAAAATGTGAAAGAATGTTACTTCCCAAAAGTTAATGTCCTTGATTTGACTCCAACGCATCATACGGAGTATTGGGAGTGGCCCGCCCTCCTCGAACCTCTCAGATCCCTCCACGATTGCCCTGCGTGAACAGATTCGTAATTCAACTGTAGGATCCACCCAATTAAACAGTTCGGTCGGCTATGCTAAAATTACGGCGTTGCCATCGTCGAAAACTAAAAATAGAAGAAAATGCACCCCGAACCACATATACAAATAAGTTACACATTTGCTTGTGTATTTCCTCTCGGTTTTGGTTTGTGTTTGAGATAAATAATATAAAATTTGTGCATACTTCCTTTCCTTCGATATGTGTTATCCCAGGTATAATAAAACAAAATTTGTTATCTTTTTATAGTAGTTGTGAAAAACATCTTTAATTATTCTTTCACACTTGGTGCCAATCGAAAAATAATACATATACGATTCGGTATATGCATTATGTTGAACCTCAGTATAGCAAACTTCAGTGACCAAACCGTCGAGGATATTAATTATTTACGAAACATACACACCATATGAAATGTAGGTCATATGGATGTCGAGTTATTTATGCCCTTTTGTCGACACATGTACATACATATGTTTTAATATCTAATGGTAATACTATTACTTATTTTCATTCTTATGTTCTATTTTCTATGAACTTTATGCACGATCGATCATGTTTGACACATTTATTTCAATCTACGACATTAAGTACCATAGGCACAAGTGACAATCGCACACATATCACACAAAACTATCCAATCATGAAAGACTGTGTAAGTGAACGTGAGTGATTTTCATTATACACTGGCCTGTCCTTCACTAAAGTCCGAAACCTACCTCAAGTTCGTTCAGACGGGATAATGTCGATGTTCTTCTTCCGATTTCACAATTTGCGACGAGCCGAGGAGAACCGAAAGAAGCACAGAAATCCGAAAACTAGACGAAACATGAGCTCAGATACGCTGACTGTACCATCGCGATTGCTTGAGCGACCGCTCAGCGAACCGGTCGACAGCTTGGACGAAATTGCTCTACAAATACCAAGGTTCATAATGATTGTTATGGTTTCTCTATAGATTTGTGTCCCACCTTGCTTTTTATTATAACCTCACCTTTAACAAGCTTCAGAAAATTTCGTATTTTCCGTTTTTTATTTAATTACAAACAGACAAGCTGGAAATTGTGGAAAATAAATTTATATATCTTATACTTAACGAATACTAACGCAAAGTAATATAAATACTTTTTGCGAATAATTAATCTTATTAAGATATAATAATTATGTATACGTAGGCCCTCCACAATTTCCCAATTTTTGTTTACCTTATAAATTAATTACCCAGTATATATATTTTATTAAAAATTTAGCTTTTAGAACAATAATTTGCTTATGTAAGTGTAATCGCATGAAAAGCCACATTTCTAGCTGTTAATTTCCTATAGTTGATGTTATCAAAGTATTACAAATAAAATTATACTAGGTATTCGACAATTGGGAAGACGAAACTTGATATAAAATGTGTATACTGAAACAAAAATTAAGCTAAATGTATTGCATGATTTAAATAACAACAATTATGACAGTTTGCGTAGAATTAGATTGGTACTGAATTTTCTTTTTCAAATATACACATGAGTAGTGGTGGAATTTCACTATGGGAATTAAAATTTATCATTGTATCTTCAAGTAACACTCGCATTGCAAGTATATGTAATAATGAAATTATTACATTAGATCATCAATAATTTGGACATAAAAAGGCTCCTTAGTCGATTCAGGCCGCTATAAATTCATCACATAGGATTCAGGCCGCTATAAATAAATCATTATATTTATTATTTTTCTTTAGTGGATTTATTCTACTTCAAACAAATATAAATATCAGTTTAATTTTCTGAAAAATGAAAATCATGAACCTAATTATCTGGAAAATAAATAATACACCATGGATATCAAAACATATATCTGTACCGTTCCGTTGACCCAGTCAGTATAACGAAATTTGGCAAGAAGCAATATGAGGACATACTTTAATGTCTGTCATTGTTTACAACAAAATTTGCTTTTTCGTATCCTTAAAGTACCTATTAAGTTGAAGTTTAACGTTAAATTAATAAATTGAAATTTCAGCAGATGCTGGTGTGCCAGATAAAGAAAGTTTTTGACAGACGGAAAAAGGTTGTTGTCCTATGAAGTTTTAGTATTTACCTTTTAAGAAACCGAACCCTAAAAAGGTAATTTATTAAATAAACAAGTTATTCCTTACAAATCATACCTACGTTGTTTTATATAACTTTTATGCAAATAAGAAAAATAAATGAGATATTATTGTTGCTCAAAGAGTCATTATCGTAGTTGCCGTTTCGATGCATTGTATTATTCTGTTTTTCTTTTCAAAATCTTCAATATTTGGGATTACGTACCTATCTCAGAGGAAAATTAAACTTACGTACAAGAAACTGATCTGAAAAGTAACAATTTAAGTTCAATTTTTTGCAATTTCACAGGGGAAAAAAATCTAACCTATCGCAGGCCTCGAACAGAAACACGAAACAATAAACTGATTAAAATATTAAATAGCAACACCATAAAACATTACAAGAAAAACAGAATATGCTAAAATTAAACACAAGGTATGTAATTTCATTAAAGTTTAAAATAAAATGATGTAAATATTAAGACATAATAAAATTTGTTTCATAAAAAATGGTTCTACAGCCGCCAGTGTAAAAGTTTAACACGAAATATCAAAAGGCTGTATTAATTACCGCAATACGATTTTTTTATAAAAATATTACGAACATTCTTTAAGTGTTGTTACTTACGGCACTTTCACTAATTAGCTATCCAACATACTTGTAAGTGGGAGTTGCTTTTAGCCTTTTAGTCATATCAATTTAATTGCCCTAATGCATCGCAGGCACGCGGCGCCGGCGAAACCACCAACATTTTTGTATAGACGTAATGTGGGTGTCGGTGTCATCATTTCGTACATACATTGTGTTTTGAATCTTTGCGGTCGAGGATATCGACAAATTGCGCCTTGGGGCAGCTTCAGTGCATATTCGGGATAAATTGTCAAATGTGACTTAAATTCGCCGCCCGATAATATTATAACGTGGTCATCACCTTGATGTCGTTAAACCTATTTCGCTTGTGTTGGCACACAATACATTATAACTGTCATAATTCAAATTTTAACCTTTTCGAATTAATATTCGACTTGGGGGACAAGTCGAGCGAAAAAAAACAGCGCGGCCGTACCATTCTTTTTCTCGAAGCAATTCTGACTAATTTCGAACCCCAAATAACTTCGTTGTGGATAAAAGAGGAGGCCTGAATTTTTAAGAACTAACCAAGTATTGTATAAACACATGAATATATTTCAAATTTCATTCAATTTGAATCGGTAGTTTAAGAATTGTAACTTGTTAAAGTTTCTTGATTTTGTCACTCACTCACTGACTGACCGATCATCAAAAGTCTAAGGTATTTCTAGCAGACATAGAAGCTTCAAATTTTGAATACAATTAGTGATTAGTTTAAACCTAAATATTTTGTAATTTCTAGATACACCAATGGCATGAATAATCCATATCCATAATCTTTGTAATCCTATAAAAATATAGGAAATTACAAAGCTACATTTACAGTTAATGAATCTTTTACCTGTATAATGGAAAGGCTAAGAAAGGGTGTGTTTAGCCCATGAAACTGAACAACATTCCCACAGGAAAATATGTCGAAATATGAAAAAAGTAATTACAAAAAGAAGTGAGATTCCATCAAAAACATGCTGTAAAAAACACCAAGTCTCGCAGTTTAGTTTTTCTACCGTAATAAGTTGTGAGATGACATCCATGGAACACCAAGTCGATTAATTACAGGGACCTTCTGTCTTAAATTATTACATAAGTAATTATCATTTCAATATTAAAGATCTTTTATCTTTCGTTTTAAATAAATAGATCGACTTGGCTATCGCATGAAAACACAATGTATCTTACAAGTAATACATATTATATTAGATTATTTAGTCTATGGCGCCCCATGCTATTTAAATTCTTATTTCCAAAACGAATGTATGATTTTTCCAAGCAGCTCATCGGATGACACAATGAATTCCAAAATAGGGGCATTTAAACTTGTCCATAAACCGGGAAGTGGAAACAGGAGCTAGTGCAACCATTTCACTTAATACTCTTGTTCACTATTAAACTTTCAGGACCATTAACTTCTTAAAGATCTCGCCTAAATCATCCCACATCGAAAGGACTTTGTGAGAAACGGAAAAAATCGTTGATGGCCCGTAGTGCTGTATTGTGTGATACATATTAATCTAATAATGCGATGGCCAAGTCGATTTATTTATTCAAAACGTACAAGGTTTTTAATATTGATATGATAATAACTTACGTAATAATTTAAGACAGAAGGTCCCCTAAGTAGGGACTAAATAAATTAACCGACTTGGTATTACATGGATCTCACAAATTTATACAGTAGAAAACTGATATGCAAGACTTGGTGTTTTTACAGCATGTTTTTGATGGCGTATTATTTACCCTACCGAGTCTCACGTTATAATAATAAATATTTATATTACTTTATTACAGTTTTGATAAATGTATGTTAACTACTTACCACTGATTTTATTTTATTGAGTAGGAGTATTATTCACGTAATTTTAGTTTAAAATCTCTTTTTTTACTTCAGTCTTATAACTTCTTTTTCATGTATTTTTTAATTGTCAAATCGTCTTCCTTTTTTAAATTTTTCCATGTACCGTACGATATTAAAATGCTAACCAAATCAATAACCAATCCGAAGAAAAATAATACCTAACACTGTTATAAAATTACGACGTTTCGTAATTTTATAACAGTGTTAGGTACTTTGTAACATGATCCCTGTGTAACCTAATGAAAGCAATGTAAAGTAGTCTCAGGAGACGAATCTTTGTCAAATATACCACAAAGTAATTCTTTTACAGTGTAAACAGAGTAACAGAATCGGTTTGTAATAGGTTACAATGTAACTTATTAATAATTCGTTTACATTCTAATAAAATTATGTCCATTACTGCTACCTGGGCATTGATTCTGATTGAGGACAATCAACGTCCTTGAAATCGCTCTCAACTCAAAGCACATTTGGAACGGGTCGGGTAATATTGCATTTGATGTCTCATTGAACTGTGACTTACTAACTGTGGTTTACAGTACCCTTAATTTCTTAAGTAGGCGTGAATCATAAAAAGGTGTAGTAGGATAGTTGATTATGAAATCGAAATCGGAAAATAAGCAAAATAAAGGTTAACTTCAATTTAGATTTAAACCTTCTAAACTATGAAGTTTCGATTAAAGGTACCTTTAAGAGTACCTAAGAAGGTTCTTTTGTGATGGACAGAACGAAAAATCATTTTGTCATTAAATACGCCATTTCGGCGTGTGGTTCCGCCCTAGAGTAGGACCACTCTTTATCCTCCCGCCGATGTCGTATGAGTCGACTAAGCGACATAAAGCCTTAATCTGATAGACAACGATAGCATTCCCAATAAAGGTTGACGACTGGTCCGTTGTAAAATCATAGATATTTTTTCCAAATTTAATGGCAAATTTTAAAATGTAACTTCGGCTTTAGGCGACATTTTGTACGAAATCATAATAACCCTTCCTTATGCTCTATGCATACATATTGTAAAACATAGTTCTCTGTCGCATCTGTCTTTCTGCTTGCACTAGACTCCAAAATTACTGCACGCATTTTCATGCGGATTATATATTTATAGGATTCAATCTGTTTTTACCCGAGCGAAGCCGGAACGAGCCGCTAGTAAATTATAAATTGACTTACCTTATCGCATTGCCATTACGAATAATTAAGTGGGCTGTTGGGCAATCTTTTGCGAGATTTAGGTGCAATAAGTACCTACTGGTCTGAAAAACCATTGTATTTGAAAATTGCGCTTTAGAAAATTATTGAATTTTATTTTCAGTTTATAGTTTCTTTCAAATGTACTATAACACTCTATTAATATTTGATGACTTATCTTTCGTTGTATATACTATCGTTGTATAGTGTCAATATTGAATATATTTTTACGCCACCATATATTAGCGAAAGTGCACATGAGTGCACTTTCATTCAAGTGTTAACATGAGTTTTTATCTTATTAGCCTTGTAGGGAGGTATACACGCACCCATAATATGGTATTCATATACCCAAATATATTGTATAGTTATTCAGAAAAAAGTACGGGTCTCGATTCAGGTGATTAACACCCTCGACTACGTCTGAGGCTTAACACGTCATTCTCGATGAAATCTGTTACTTTCTTGTTTTACAATATACTATTATTCTCACAGGAATAATGAATTTTCATACAATTTTTCCATCCGCCTTTTTGTCCCGACTTTAATTACGTATTTCCAAGTTATAAGTTTGATCATAGAAAATGATTTCCATGATGTTTATCCATTTTTAATAAGCAAAACTAGAACACCCATTTTATTTTTTTCTTTATTCGGAAATATTACTTTAAAATTATCTGTAAATTATGTATTTATTTATATAGTATTTATTTATTTATATAAATTTCCTCGCATGACGTTGCTACTTATATAACCTAAAATAAGTACAAAGAATTATATCCAAAAATGAAACAAATACAGGTAACATAAAATACCACGAAAATATTTTATGTTGGAACAGATATATTCTACTGCACCTCTTAAATAAAATTGACCTTATACCTAATATAAGGTGAGGTATTATTGAAGGTGGATGTCAAGACTGCGTTCAATTCAGTCAGTCGACAGAGGCGCACTACTGTCACAAGTAAAGGCTTATATACCTGCCATATATGCTTATATATGGCAGTGTTATTAAGCCAACTTGTTTGGTTTATGAAAACCAGCGAATTGACTCAGCTGTCTGCTGTCAGCAGAGCGACCCACCTATTGGGTCACCATGGCTTGGGTTGTCGTCGTAGTGGAGGCCGTGCAGGTCACTTCTCACGCCATGCTGCACTGAATAACGTCATCTGTCGCGCTCTTACCGGTGTCGGCGTGCCAGCAGTCCTAGAGCCTGCTGGCATTTCAAGAGACCACGGTAAGAGGCCTGACTGCATGGCACTCATTCCGTGGAAGAATAGGCGGTTGCTTGTGTGTGTGGGATGCGACTTGCGTGGATACCGTAACTCCATGTCACGTAGGAGCGACGCCTGTAAGGTTGGTGCTACTGTGGTGGTGAGTCTAGCAAAAGGCATAAATATGCGTCTCTGGAAGAGCCATATATGTATACGAGTATTTGCGCCTTTTGCTGGAGAGACCTAGCCCCGCCTTTTGCTGGGACCTTGGTGTGCGTATGCCAAAACGCTGTACAGAGAAATTTCCGCACGCCTGGTTTATATCTCAGGGGAGGTGACCCAAAAGCTGGTGACTATTTTGTCAACAAATTATACAACGTATTTTGGGTCAGTGTTTTTGGTTTTGTAAATTGTGAAAACTGTCCAAGAGAAAACTATATTTTGGTAACTTTATAAAATAAATTGATAAAAATGTGACTGTGGCGCTAGTGTTATGTTTGCGCGCACTTAAACTAAGAATACTAAAAAAAGAACCACAGGAATATCTGTAATATTTACCTGTGTAATTTTTTTATAACGTTATATTCCAAGTTATTTGATAACTAAAAGTTGATGACCATATTTACATAAATATGGCCATCAACATATATTACAGAACCTGTATCCTTGCATGTGTATAATTAATCAATTAGCTTGACTCGTACAGATGTAACTTGACATCAATGCACGATGAGAATTGACGCCCCCTATTAGTTTGCCAATAGCTTTGCGTATTGGGAATAGGTGTAGTCATGGGGTTGTTGATAATTAAAGTAAATTATCTTCCTTGTTGAAAAACACTTAGGAATCATGCCGCAGCAGTTAACGAAAACTAATTCTAGATCTTGGAGCACCTTTAGAAACTTTTTAGAAGTCTCACTTTGACACATTCAGGCAAAAATGATTAAATGTTATTGTATTATTTCAAATGGTTTTCAACCAAGTATGGAGTCAACCAAAATGCTGTTGAACCTTTTCCTCGTTTTTCGTGAGAAGGATCCACCTTCAGCTAAAGTCTTAGTCATATTATTAGTAATATCAATATCTGCTTTAAGAAATGTCAAACCATACAGATTTCGAAAAAAGAAACATGAAAGCCATCCAAAAGTGTACCCTAAGGGATAAACAAACGCGACTACTATTTATTATCAGTGGCATAAACCTTTATGACGGCGTCGCAAATTGGCTATTTACCTATACAACAAGTCAAATCCGGGAGTTTTTCATAATACCAAACACAAATAAAATTCTTAACAATAAGCACAAAGGACACCAAGAGACACTGTCGTGGATCGACCACGCAGCCAATTTGTTGTTGGCAACAATAGCGCTTATGTAGTCAATAAAAAAAATATTTGGCCTATAAATCATCTTATGGCGTTCAACTTATAAATGACAAAATTAACAGTTTCAATAAGAGATCATTTTCAAGTGTGGCTCTCCCGACTACGACTAAATGGGACTTGTTGGGAAAGGAATTTTATATCTGTGCTATAATGTGGTTTTGTAATGGCTGGTTGAAAATAAATAATAGGTATGGTTTTTTGTAAAGAAGTTAAAGAAGAAATAATACTTAAGTTTTTGTTTTGTGACGGGTGTCAGCAGTTTGGCCTGTTCAGCCTTTAAGTATATTTATAATTTTATTGTGTTTTAAAAAAGTGTTTTATATATTTAAACAGTAATCTTTCCAGTTTAAAATTTCATGACGCTGGCCTTATGCGCATAATATACTGCACCACCGAGATTTGGTGGAGATGTATGAGTTACTATTACGGATACTACTAACGATGCTAGCTCAGTGAATGACATAATAACTAAATATTTCTTAAAAATTTGGCGTCATAAGTTGTTATAGAATTATAAAACATACATAATTTGTTGTTACAGGGATAACAATATATATATAAAATCGTAGTTTGTGCAAGTGATAAATCGTAACAAACATAAACCCAAATGTCGTTGACGTCAAAAAAATTACTTAAACTAAGTCTACTGCCGGCTTCCAAAGCGCAGGTGAAGAAGAAGCGGCGCAACAAACTTCATCGCAGCCTTTTCTCCAAGGACGTCAATTAACAAATATAGGTCTTATACATATATTAAAAATTAGGAGGACGAATTTACATCATTATTAAAAATGACAAAATTTGAATGAATAAATAAAATAAAAGTTTACAATAAAAATTTCCAATAAAATTATTGAAAATTGTCACACAATATTTATTTTTATATATAAATAAAAAGCTAAATGTACAAAACGTACGTAATAATGTCATAAATCAATTACATATGTTATGAGGATACTGCACCATGCTTGGGCCAAACATTATTGTCGTTCACATAATCGTCAGACTTGTAATATGCCTTTTTACAAAGTACTTCTTTTATATAATTTCTAAATTTTTTGTCCGGCAAATCAATCCATTTAGGCAATTTGTTATAAAAACGGATACAGATCCCAACAAAAGACGTTCTAACTTTGGCCAACCGATGCCCGGGGACAGACAATTTATCTTTATTACGTAAGGCTCTATCAGTGTAATAACCAACTTTTTTAAATAACTTTAAATTTTTCCGGACATGCATAATGTTGTCAAATATGTATGTATTGAGAGGGTAAAGTTAACATATTAATATCTTTAAAAAATCTCTAAGGGAATCCCTTCTCCTCAAACCATATATAAGTAGCACGTATTGCTCTTTTTTGTAAAATGAAAATAGTGTTAATGGTGCTAGCACTCCCCAAAAGTAGTATCCCATAGGACATTAAGCTATGAAAATAACTAAAGTAAACTAATCTAGCAGTCGCCACGTCCGTCAGTTGTCTGATTCTCCAAACTGCGAATGCCGCGGAACTAAGCTTTTTAGATAGGCCATTAATATGAGCATCCCATTGCAATTTGGAATCAAGGGTAATTCCTAAGAATTTGGTGTTTAGTACAAAATCTAAGCTTTCTCCATTCAGAGTCACGTCAACGTGAGTCTGGCTAACATTGGGAAGTGTAAATTTAATGCATTGGGGTTTATTTGCATTCAGCAATAAGTTATTAACAGAAAACCAATTCGAAATGGTAGACAAAATACGATTTACATCATCAACATCTTCGCTATGGCGGTCTACTTTAAAGATTAATGACGTGTCATCAGCAAACAGCACGATGTCAGCCCGCTTTTCTACCATGTATGGCAGATCATTGACGTAAACTAAGAAGAGAAAGGGTATTAGAATTAAGCCTTGTGGTACGCCAATGTTTACATCACAACCATTTGATTTAACATTATTAATATTAACAGCTATTAGCTCAGTTGATTTAGAATCAAAACCGTACTGACTAAGCTTTCGCAAAAGTGTTTCATGATCTACACAATCAAATGCTTTAGAAAGATCACAAAATGCTCCGATGGCATCCTGTGAGTTCTCCCACGCGTTGTAAATATGACTGACAAGAGCCACTCCCGCGTACTTTTTCCGGCAGTGAAGCCATATTGATGGCCGTGGAAAAGATTATGGGTCTTAAAATGATGTTGCATTTGATTGAGCATTATCTTTTCAAATACTTTGCTTAATACGGGTAATATGGAAATTGGTCTGTAATTGCCAGGCTCAGATTTTTCACCTTTTTTGAATAATGGAATTAATTTACTATATTTCATTAAATCTGGGAAAGTACCTTGGTCAACACATTGATTAAATATAAAAGCTAAGTCTACAGCTATGACATTGATTATATTTTGAATCAAACTAACAGACATACCCCAATGATCTTCAAAATTTTTAAGATTTAGCTGTTTAAAAGTTTTAACTAGTACTAGTCACTAGGTTCTATGTGTGAAAACTTAAATTTAGATCTACATGCAGTGACATTAGTTTTAAGTAGAGATACAGCATTACTAGGACTTGAATATATATTAGAAGTGAGTTCTAGAGGTATTTTAGTAAAATAATTTTCAAATAAATCAGCTATTTCTTTTTTCGAAGTAGTTTTTTTATTATTATAATTAATTTCTGGAATGCTTTCCTTAACTACTGTTTTACCAATTTCTTTATTAATAACATTCCAGGTCTTTTTCATTTTGTTAGAAGCCTTATTAATTTTATTTTTAATATAATTAGATTTGGCTAGCCCACATACTTTTTTCAAAATTTTTGAATAACTCCTAACATATTCTACGAAATTGGTATCGAACCTATATTGTTTTTGGGCATATAAATCAAAAAGTTTTTGTCTGCTTTTATATATTCCTAATGTAGCCATTCATTAAACTTTAATTTGTTATGCCGCTTTCGTTTTATTGATTAAAAATATCAGTAAAGACTCCTGAAATAGTACTAAATAAAATATTATAGTGTTCATTAGGATTGGTGCCAGTATATGTGACTGAACACATTTTATTCAGAAATGAACTTTTACATTTGCAAATATTATGGTTAGTGTTTGGCATGTAATTATTTCCTCGCTAGGACGTTCTTTGGTAAAAGTTATAAATTGGCCGCAATGGTCAGATGGTAATTTAGAAAAAACTGATTTACTTAATAATATTTGATTGCTAAAAAAGTTATCAATGCATTTGGCAGAAGTGGCGGTAATACGGTTGGTTCTGAAAAAGCATTTACTAAACCAAAACTTTTGAAAAGATTTTGAAATTGGATACTTTCCGTGGAGTCAATTAGAATGTCAATGTTAAAATCTCCGCAAACAATTAACTTTTTCTTACTTTGTGAAGCTAATATGAGAACATCTTCCATTACTTTTAAAAAATCTTTAAGTTTACTAATGGGTGGGCTGTACACACAAATAATAATATGGTTCTCAAGCTCAGCACAGCGCTCAAGAGAAAGTCTCACTATATCTGTTCGCTCTTTACTGCGTAGACCATTTTTTACATAAATAACTGAAACGCCTCTAGTTGTAGACTTTCTCTTAAAGCAGCTTACAATATTATAGTTGTTTAAACTGATCATCATATCACTCTCTAAGATCCAATGCTCAGTTAAACATAAAATGTCAACATTAAGTTTTTCTAAAAACAATTCAACAATTAATTTCATGCCGGGAAGGCCTTCTAGGTTTTGGTGTACTATTCTCAGTTCATATGACCTTCCTGTTGTCTGCTTATCTAGTTTAAATCTAATTTATCTACAGAGTTACCATCTCAAAATATTGGCAATTCTGTAGAAGTCTCCTTATAAATAGTTTTTTGTTTACAATGTAAACTCGTCCAAAAATTAATAGTATAAGCTACCAATGTAGCAAGTTTCCGTCTATGAAACTTGGAGAGATAAATATTCTTATCTTTAGTCATTAAACATTCACCAATAAAATTAGTGTCAAAGAAAACTAATTTACTATCATGACAACATGTCGCAGTATGTATTAGATTAGTGAATGTTTTTATTCTTTGATGGAGGCTGGCAACTTAGATATGGGAAGGCGCAAATTATAACTTAAAGTTTTGTAAATTATAACTTAAAGTAGATGGTTTTTCAATTTTCAATAGATGTTTAATCATTAATCTGTTAATTTACTAAATACAGTTGTATACGTACCGCAGCCTATGGGTGCCTTGATAGGGTCTAGTAGCGGTTCGTGCGTCCAATTTTTTTGTAAACAACCTCATTTGTTTTGTTTGCGTTTTACGAATTAAGAAAAAAAACTATGATTACAGTAGGTAGTCTTTCGTGCGTCCAGTATTTTAATCAAATTTCAATTAAATTGCGTCGGGAGATTTTGATAAACAACATTGATGGTAGGTAGCATTTTGTGCACTCAAAATACTTTGATAAGTATAGGTGCATATATTGATATGTGATGAACATAGAGTTAAGAGACTGTTAGACGTGGTCAAATATTTTCATTATCATGTAAGGTTATGTTTATGTATTTTAATAAAACTTCCTTTTAATTTATACGTAAATATCTCTGTTGAAATAAAAAAACAATCAGGTATTAAATATTTTTCAATAGAGTAATAAAAGAAGTATCTTTGTGTTATAAGTTAAGTACAGACTTTTCTTCAAAAAATGTACGACGTTTCTATAACAATATCAAAAAGTATATTTACTAATTGAAAGTAATAACATTAAGTAAACTTAACTTATAATTTATATTGTTATTCTATTGAACAATTTTAATACGTACGAGTTCCACCGTGGTACAAGGGCTGCGGAAGCGTGTCGCAAAAGAAAACACAGTGTGTTTTTGGTTCCAACGTTTTCGTTCTGGAAATTTCGACCTGCAGAACAAGCGCCGTGGACGGCCGGAGACCGTAGTTAATAATAAAGAATTGAAGGCTATTGTGGAAGCGGATCCATCGCAAACCACGTCCGAATTAGCTTCAGGCTTCGGTGTTAGTGATAAAACTATTTTAATCCACTTGAAGCAAATTTAGAAACTTTGGAAGATTAAGAAACTTGAAAGGTGGGTACCTCACGAATTGAGTGAAGCAAACCGGCAAACGCGTGTCGACTGCTGTGTTACATTACTTAACAACAGTGTCAGTGGCACAATAGTGTCGTTCATATATATATATATATATATATATATGAACGACACTATTGTGACATTGTGATTGATAGACTATTGTGATATGAACGACACTAATCATATATATATATATATATATATACGCCTCCACGCCACTACTGCTTCACGACAGACTACACACTGCACAACAGACGGCTACCAAATTAGAGGAATGTCTAAGACATCCAGCGTACTCCCCGGACCTTGCTCCAACACATTACCATACTTTTCGAAATTTGGATAACTTCTTACAAGGGAAAAATTCAACTCCGATAGGGCAGTTCAAACCACCTTCAAAGATTTTATTGATTCCCATCTGAATGGTTTTTTTAGTAAAGGGATCAATGAACTACCGATGAGATGGCAAAAGTGCATAGATAATAATGGTTCTTACTTTGATTAAATAAATATGATATATTAAAAAATATTCTACTTTTTGGTCCTCTTATACCAAACGCCAATTTCATATGTAAGAACTTAATGTTTCATCGTGAAAAACCGAGTATTCGAGGTCACAGAATTGCCTGGGCTTTATTACCACGATCAAAAAGTTTATGTAGATAATTAAGTGTTGAGGAATCCGGAGTGGGAATAAATTATAATATATGATTACTCCACACTAATGACCCGTAACTCAACGCGATCGACAATAAATTTAAAGACGCCGAAGACAATACGGCATACCGGAAGAAATTCCTTGGAGTCGGACCTTAAGACATCCTATGTACGTGGTGTGAGCAGATGCAAAGCCAATTTGTAATTTCTGATAGTATATCATATATTATCAATAAATTGTAAATTTAAGAAAATAATAATTATAATAAATGAACTTTATTGCCCATAATCACATTAGGTACACAAAGAATAGAGATTAGGTACATATGGAGCGGACTTATTGCTCAGCAATCTATTCCAACCAACCTTTAGGTAGAGAAAAGGTACTAAATAGCAGGGGGTGGGCACAGCTACTAGCAAATACAATAAACATAATGATAAATAGGTATACATACATTTACTTACATAAATAGATACATAAATAAATAAATACATTATAAACTAACATACATAAACACTTATACAAACAGAAATATGAAGATTTGAACAAATGAACAAGACATTAAAAAGTACTTAATAATGAAAAATAATGACTCAACATAAAACATAATACTACTCCTTGAGACGTTTTTTGAAGGTGTCTAAAGTTTGAGCGGTACGCATATCGAGGGGCAGGGCATTCCAAAGTCGATTAGCCTGTACTGTAAACGATTTCGAGTATTTTTCAGAAGAATGGGTGGGAAAAGTGAGCCGCAGAGTGCAGACAGATCGGGCAGGACGTTCCTGTGCCTCGTTTAGATATTGGAATCGCTCTTTCAGATATTTTGGAGAGAAGAGAATAAAAAGTATACTAAAAAGTATACTAAAACGTATACTAAAAAGTATACTAAAAAGTATACTGAATAAAAGTGAAAGAATGTGGTACGACGTAGCGGATTGGGAGCCACTTAAGGTATGCGCGGAAAGTGGAGACATGGTCATATTTTCTAAATCCGAATATGAACCTGATACAGAAATTCTGAAGACGCTCAAGCTTATTGAGTTACTCCTCTGTATTATTACAATAACATGAATCAGCATAGTCGAGGATTGGATGAAGTATTGACTGAGCCAGCGAAATTTTGGTATCAATTGGCAGAAAGTTTTTTAATCTCATGAATGAGCCAGCCGATGCGAAAATTTTCCTATTGACTTCGGATATTTGAGGAGACCATGAGAGATGACCGGCAAATATTCTTCTGGTTCCAAGGTTCTTAACTCTAGTCACTGTAGCTTGTGTTACGTGTTGTGGAAGTATACGCCAGTCTATTCTAGAAATATTCCAAGAGCTCCCTGTTATGGCTCCAATCAGATATGCGTAATACATTAAATAATATTAACATCACATATTTTTTACTTTCACTCCAGATTTCTCCACATAAGTAACAAATATCCTCACTTTCGTATTTCTAATTTAACTAGCTTTTGCTCGCGGCTTCATGCCCGTGTATTTCAGTTCTTGAAAGAAATCGAAGTTAAATTTCAATTATTTTATCGCGTATTGTAAATCTTGTAAAATTTATTTATTACTATGATTAAAATTCATATTTTCATTCATTCATATCAACTCTAAAAACCTAAGTGAAACCTGGTTGAACCTATTAGGGCCCGAAGTCATGAAGATTAAGTTTCATATAATTTTCATGTAGTTTACTGGTAAGGAAGTCCGCCTTAAGTAGGTCGGTCGACTTTGGCAAACTTCGTTAACGGATAATGGAGATTATTCTTCTGTTATAGTTGTGAATTGACTTGTGATTAAAGTGATTTCAGATGTTCAAAAGGTAATCGGCAGCTTGTAATGTTATTATTTTTCTTTAAAAAATAATAAAATAACTTGTGTTGTAATATTAAACCTAAAAAATTATGTGTTTTCCAATCCTTACATGTTATAAAATAATAGTATCGTTGTAATATACTACTACACAAGTCACGAACTTACTTTGCGGCTTATTCCAACTGTATGATTTATATATATTTAAAGGTTTTATTGTGTTACCTGAACACTTCTGAATGTATGGCAGGTATGCTTATGGTTATGAAATAATATTTGCGGTTATCCAACTAAATAGCAGAATAAATATAATTGCTCGTTTCTGAGAGTAGATATTTTTTTGGCCTGAAATTAACTTACTCGTATTTACACCAAATTTTGGTGATGGTTGAGTGACATGTGACTTCACACAAGTCAAAAACCAAAAACACATTCGGAAATCGTTGGGAAAGCAAATGCGAAACTTTTTGAATTTCATTAAAACTCTATTTCAATAAACGTGCGAATGAAAGAAACGTAATCAATGCTCTCCAACAATCGATGTCCTTAGTATTGACAAGAAAATAAGAATGGTCTTTTATTTATATTCAAACTCGTGCACTCGTGCGGCATATTTCTTTTTCGAAGAAAAAAGCAATTAGTCTTTCACATTACTAACATATTCGAACCGAAATCGAATTCGTTGTTGGTTTCATTCACTGATTAGCAAGAGCTGATTGGTTTGGAAATTGATTAAGTAACATTAATTATACAAAGAAAACTCAATTATTTTATCAACTGGCGACTAACGATACTCTCGCTCCACTTTTTAATTTAAGCATGCATTTCATTAACTCATCTCTAAATTCAAAATAAAATGTTTATCATAATGATGTTTTCATCATAAATGAGGTAACGTGGTAACGTTTGAAGATTTTTTTTTCATTCAACATTTAAGAACATTGTTTTTGTCAGTGGTTATTGAACAATTAATGATTTTCAAACTGAAAAATACCATTTTTAAACTCAATTTAAAAATAAAAATGATATCATCAATACATATAATAAAACAGTAGAAAAAAAACCTGTACATTGAATGTATTTAGATAAAAACACAATTAGGTGATAGAGTACAGGATTTTTTCTACTGTTTTATTATATGTATTGATAATATAATTTTTATTTTTAAATTTAGTTTAAAACACAAGTTTACTCGTAATTTGGCCCATCGATGAGTGAATCAACTTACAACCATCAGAATCAAAAACCACTTTCCAACCGTTCTGTACTTACTAATAGACAACAGATTAACTCGCAAATCAGGTACATATGAGCAATCTCTTATAGGTAACAAAACTCCTTTTAATCTTACCAGAATGTCAACCATGCCTTTGGCATTTTCTCATCATTTCCACATGTCATCAGTAACCTTAAAATCTCTAAAGGAATGCTTTATTTATATCAGTTACATATTTTTGATTTCTGACCTTGTCATCTACCGTAGGGTAGATGGTAAAGTCAGAAAAATTCATTATTACTAACTAGTAATAAATTTTCGTGTAATATACAGGTGCATTATTCGTTGCCTGTTTCATAATTGGCATTATGAAACATTTGAGACCTAGAAATGTCAATTCGAACGTATACGAGACTATGACACACAACTATTTCCTTAACCATTATATGCCTCAGCAAAATAAAATATTACTAGTAAATCCATATAAATATTTGGATTTCTTTTATTGTAATAAGTATTTATTTTATAAGTTGTTTTAGTTTTGCTTATAGACAATTTATTTAAATTAAAATATATTTTTTTAAGAGCTATGCTCTTGTCGATGGAGTAGTCGCCACACCTCTTGTCAAAGTCTCAATACGGCACCTGCCTTCACTTTCAAGTGTCTTGCATAACTCTTCCTCGCTCTCCTTGGATCTCTTCTCACTTTCACTTTTCCTTCAAGAATACTTATAATGAGGAATCGTGTCACACCAAGTGGCTAATTATTCTTCCCTTCTTATTTTTTATTTCCGTCTTCTTTTTTCACCTACGATTTCCAACATTTATTAATTGCTTAAACAAAGTGTCAAACGACGTCATCTACTCGCGCAAAATGACTGGGTTGAAACTGCTCAATTTTATTCAATACTTTAAATTATGTTTTATAAAATAAATTGAATATGTATTTTCATACCTCTTTACTTTATTTTCACGTTAAAAAGTTGATTAATTTAGGCCATAATAACATGAAATTCCCTATTGGCATGAGGTTATTATAAAACATATGAGACCTAGAAACACCAATTCGACTGTTTAAAAGACTATCTATCACACGCAAATATTTAAATATTTTCTTTACCATCCTTGGCATTATTATAAATAATTCCATACTAATACAAATATGAAAATTTATCTGTCTATAACATTTCCACTACATGCCGTGAACAGATTTTGTTGAAATTTGGAACATAGTAAATCCCACCAAAAACATTCTCATGTAAAAATGTCGCCAAGACGAGTTGTCTTCACAAACTCTACAGTTTAGTCAAAATGTATGAAAAAATGGTCAGATCTCATGTAGAGCCAAGATTCGTGATATATGCGCCCTAACTTTACCAGACCTAACTTCACATACTCTACATTCTAGTTAAAACGGCTTGGCTATTTCTGTACTCATATAGAAATAAGATAACGAATGCCTATGAAATCTACGTGATAGTAGCAAAACGTAGAGCAAAGTTTGTGAAGCAAACCAGACTCGTCTTTTTTACATGAAAATGTTTTTGTTGGGATTTCATTTATTTTTGTAATTTTGTGGAACCTATGCAACCAGGAGTTTAACTTTTGCATTTCTTTATTCCCACATTTTTTTTGTTTTCTTTACTTTGTTTTTATATATATTTTTTAAACTTTTATTTTTTTTGTTTTTTTTTTTACTAATATTAGCTTACATACAAAATTTCAGCTTTTAAGACTTCAGGAAGTACTCTAACAATTTTGATGATCAGTGAATCAGTCAGTGACGAAATTAAGGGTTTTTGGACATCTATAAAATCTAAAGTATACTAGCTACGATAATCAAACTTTGTATGTTTAATTAATGTACTCATGGTATTATATCTTAAAAATGTTAATAATCTGGCATTATCCAAACCAAAGTTACGAAGGTTCAAAAATACGACGAAATGTTTCGAAAAAAGGTAGGTAGTGCCCATCTCGTATTGGCGGAGGCACTCCCGTGCCTCCAGATATACCGCTATCAGATGAATAATTTTATCTAAAACGCATTTTTAATAATGAAATACATTTTCTGTCTTATATTGAATGTTAGATGTTTTGGAATATTGTTACCTTCAACATTCTAACGTTAGTTAAAAACTAAACATCATTTATGCATTAAAGCATAGAGCTTACAACCGGTTGAAGCTCGCCACGGCCACGGCTGGGCGGCCAGCGCGCGAGGGCGGGCGGCAAAGTGGTGTCGGTTACGTTGGGCGGCCGCGGCAGAACCGGTCGCGTGTCAGCCAGGACGAGACGTATACCGCGTCATTTGTCTCGCGCACTTGCTACAAATATATCTAACAAACTATTGCCATTAACTTCTAACTTATTCGGTTTGTCAGTTATATTATCTCGTGGCGTTTTTAAATATGGACTTTTCATTACGTGAAATTCAATAATTTTTTCCGACATAGTGTAATCTATTTCAGTGATATTAACTCTATTTTAATAAATAATATAAACCTTTAATGCATTAAAGATATGTAAAAACAATGTTTGAATGTCATATAAACATTAATACAACAAAATAAGAAAAGTAAACAATATTTCAATTTACGACAACAGTAAGGCCATACCATTCATTTTGATTAAATTCGTTTAGGTTTATACAGTGAAGTGTTTCAGTTGAAGTAATTTTGCATAAATTTACTATGAAGCTTTTAAATAAATGAAGGTTAAATGGATATGAAAGTAAAGTCACGCAGTACGTTTTTGTAGTTGGGGGTGAAAGGATTTGTCATCAAGAGCCGCCTGCATGTACGAGCGTGATGGTGTCGTCTAAGGCCCTATGATAACTAATAGCCTCTTGTTGGTTTAAATACTATTGATAGATTTAGATGATATTGAACATAAGACGGATTATAACTTGAGATTACAGAGACAACATGAAAGCAGTTTTTAAAAAATAAGCGATCGAATCATTCTACAATTATTTCGAATTTATTTATGACGAGACCTTCAACATGACTGCAGTCAGTAGATACAGCTCGTACAACTGCCTAACGGGTTGGGACAGCTACGACAAAATACCGAGGTAAATCTAACTGATATTATATAGGTACGTAGGTACCAAATCATAACCGTCTAATTTAAAAGTGATTCAAAAGAATAAGGGTTTAGTTGTGGTACAAGTGGCGGGATTTGAATTTATTAATATTATAATGGTACGGATTTTAAACCATGATGGGTCCATTGGTCTGTCAATCTCTGAATTAGCGGTCCGAAGCCAAAACTTTTTGTATGTTTTTATTCTAATAATTTAAGTAAGACGTAAATTGCTGTTTTAGACGAGATTAACTTAGGCAGATGGTGACTTTCTGCTTTTGCACTTATTTTTTAAGCTTATGCCTGCCACTTCGCCCGTTTGAATTTCATAAAAATGTGATGGTGGCGCTAGGGTTCACAGTGTCTTAAGATTATTTTATGGAGATATAGTGTATATATATCGGTAGTCAGTGTTTTTTGTTATGTATGTATTTAATATTTACGATTTTCATAATATCGTATCTTTATTTACCTTTACTTATTTAAGACCTTACTTTTTGCCAAATTTCATGTCTTTAGGGAAATACCTAGTTGATTTGATTCCCTTGTAAAATGGCAAACATTCAATGTATCAAGTTCGAATTTTTTGATAGGCACAGAACCCTAAAATGCAGTTAATTTGAAACCAGATTGACTATTGCATTCTATTTGTTCGAGTTGTCGCGCTTTAGGAATATGGTAACATCCATTATTATCCAAGATATTAAAAATCTTGTACGTTTTAAATGAATAGGTCGACTTAATCGATCAAACAATGTTTGTTTAATATTAAAAATATATTCAATCTAGTTTTAAGGAATTTTAATTGAAAAATACAGTTTACCAAGATAAGATTTCGAAATGGATTTGGAATCATTAAATTACATACCGAATTAAAATTGTTATGAATAAATTATTGATTATTCAGATATAAAACTCTGTGTCTGTGGTCTCTTTACTCTAGAATAATAATTACTCGTTGCACTAGAGTACTATGCTTGCCGCATTTTTCAATGTATTTTATTAAATAAACCGTGACATAAAAAAATAACAAAATTCAAATATGTGTGATGAATTTCATTCCCTAATACCACACTATGCGTGCAAACCCTATTGGAAGTAATTTAATTTTACATTACAGTAGTTTGACACTATTTTTTAAAATCTTTATTGCACAAAATTACAAAAAATATATACAAAAGACTTAACTAGACTAAGGTTTAGACTTAACCTTTCTGAATCTCCTTTCCATTTTGCTACACATGCTCATAGTCGGCCTGCTGGTCTCTGTTTGGTGGATGGTCGGGTACTTTATATTACAGTTGTGAAGTGTGTAATAGATTGTGGCACCTTACTCGCCAAACAGATCCTTAAATAATGATTCTTTCGTGAGGTATCAGGTACTTATATACAAATCTACAGTGTCAGGGATAACATCGAGTCTGCCGGGTAATCTTCAAATAACTGCAGGCATACCATCACCTTTTACGGAACGATTCAAATGCAGCGCAGTTCAATTTAAGAACCTAAAATGAATCGCATTTAGTAATAAAAATTACGTCGATGGTACGATTTTGCGATGAAGATCAGTTTAGGTCGCAGTTGAGGTCTACGGTGTGTATTATGTATTTCCTAGAGTATTATGTGTAAATATTAATTTGTTGTCTGTCTTTTATATGCTATCATGAAATATTCCTTGTATTATAGATTTTATATACGATTTTTAACGGTTGCTTAGATATACTCTTAGAACCCCTAAATTAGCTTTGTTATAGGGTTTATTGTATAAAATAATTTCACACTGAACAACATCAAAAATGGCAGTCTTGACAACCAAAACAAGATTTTCTATAAAAATGTATCTAAAATTTCATTGTATAATTTTATTGTTCCAATTTGAAATTTATGAGAAAAATTCGTGACATGGACCCGTCGGCTATAAAAACACACGGACTGTTACTTTAGGCAGTCACTTCTGCGTTTATTCTTGAGTAGAGCGCGGGAGCGAGATCAAAGCCATGTCCCGAGGTCAGGAGGCCCAGCTAGCCTTCGCGTAAAATCATTTATTAAAAAGAAGATACGAGCAATAAATCAAGGAAGACTCCTGGAGCCTGAACTTGCTGAAGACCGCTACCTGATGCCGAGATCGGCCGACCACCTAGGTACTGCTGGAGTCGATTGCCTGCGAAGTCTGCTCGTCCAGTCACCGTCCCCTTCGCCCCTGCGATTGACCCATGACACCTTTACTCCTTGTGATTGTCCCTTCCGTCAATGCCAGTGACTTCGGTGTTTAAATCTATTTTTTGACCACATAACAAGTAAGTAAATCGCGTTAAAAGATGATCTTACTCCCCCTAGACTAGAATAAAGAAAGCCTGCGAATAAAAAAGGGCAATTACTTATAAAAGGGAAAATTATAATTATTTTTCACATAAATAATAATAATAATTTTTCAATGTAAAATGGGGAAATGCTGAAGAGGTAAAACTTTATTTGTTTTCGAGCATTAGAGACATTCCATTTATGTCATTATTAGAAGCAGTGAAGTCCTCTGAATCTATTAAATTATTATGGGCAAAAGCTTTACTTGAAAAGACCACAATACTTGAATATAAATGATACAATATGACTATAATATGGCCTGATCCAAAAACAGGAAGAGAGATTCCCATATTCAACAAGAAATATATTTCACGAGTAATAAAAATGGGAAATCAGTCCGTAAATTTTAAGTACCAAGATATGAGACCAAAATTTTACCACAAAGGCCAACTATTATTTTTTCGGATGACAATAATGCCACCGGATTGACTTGTAAAACAATCTGTAAAGACAGATGACAAAAGGGTTGCCGCCTTGAAATAAAAAATTTCCACTCTGTACTAAACTTTGTTGTTAAAAACCAGATTACAATAAGTTGAAAGCTGATATATCGTTGATAATTGATCGTTCATAATTCCCCTCCAATAAATTGCCCCCAGTATCGCAATTACCTAGTCCAGTCGGTCATACTTGTCGCTATCGAAAGCGCATAAAAGGAGGTGCTGTGAGGTATCCTTACGGATTAGCGGTTGCTGTGCATTCCGCTTAGCAACACCAAAAACCCGACCCTACGCAGGTGCATAACTACAACCAAGTCGGCTGCATTCTGTCCTATGTATTCCGGACCAACAGCAATTCCAAAAGATAAAGAAGTAATACTGTATTTATATAACTATAGCAAAAACGTATTGGTTCGCAACTTCGGTTTCGAATATCTTAATGAATGGACAAAATGACTATTGTAAACTTTCGAAGCTGAATGACGAGGTTACTTACACCAGCTCTTATAGTTAAGAACGCTATGCTGGTTATATACGTCGTAAAACTTAAGTATTGGGTTAATAAAACATAATGGCTATCATTCACATTATATAAGTACGTTCAAAGGTGTTTTACGATAATACCACTAATTGTGTGAATTTTTCGAAACGAAAATAGAAATTCGTCTCTTCATAATGTTACATCACCATCATTGATAATGAGGGATACAGAGAAATATGAATTAACAAAAACCGAGCAAGTGCGAGTCGGATACATAAATATTTACATTTTTCGGGCTTTTCCTGCCACGGCCGCACAAAGCAAACGCGCGCGCTCAAAATATTTATTTGATATCGACAACGCTGTGGTTTGTACAACTACCTGCAAAAATATGTAATGCACCAATTTTATATAGCGATTCTGAGATTCGATTATTTAAAATGGTGTATTGCATTTGCATTCTACAATTCAAGACCCCTTCAGCCGCCGTCGACAATTTTTCGACGACGTCGACTTTATCATCATTGTCCGTAACCAGTTTCAATGGAGAATTAATTCGTACTCATTCGAAATCGGTTTCAATTGAATACTTTTTACAAACGTAAAAAGTTACGTTTGTAAAAAGTAAATACTTTTTACGTTTAATACGAGTTTTAATACGATAGAGTTTTAATACGAACTGTTTAGTTCGTATTAAAACTCTATGTTGTTATTTGTAGAGGAATAATTTCTACGTTAATATCTACAGCCGGAACTGGCCACTTTTTAATGCAAGTACTCGTAGTAACAAAAGGTCAATATACTCGTTTTATATTTAAATAATCAAACTGTTCTTGACAATACAGATATTAGGATATTTGATATCGACGCTGATAGTTTTGTCTTTATTTATTGAAGTAAGAAAGTAATGTCATGTAGTGTACAACAACATGTATAGGAAAGATAAAATCAAGTTTTGAATATGCCAGTAATATACAACAAACGCCAAGATTGAATAATTAATCTTGATCAACATAAAAATTAATTCAAAACAGGGAGATATTGAGTTTATTTCTACTCAAAGACAAGGTGTAGCCTTTTATTTGAAGGGAGAAAATACCATCGAAATAAATTTCCAACAAACAAATACATTTTGGCTTTGATGGAAAAATAATGAAAGTTTTGTAAGAATGAAATTGTGACCCAAAAATCTCAGAATTGAGATGTGCATTCAGTGGAGAACAATGTAATTCTTAAGTATGAGTGCGTGTAAATTGGACTGAAAGTATTAATGCGAGAAATAAAATAAAGGGAGTTAAAAAAACGATTTCAACAAAAAAGTTCAAAGAATTATTTTATACTTTACTTGCTTTTGCCCGGGGCTGCACACGCGTTAATTAAAATTTCATAAAAGGATTCGAAGTAAAATTTCAGTTTTTCTTTTAGCGCGTATATCTAAGACTTGTAAAATTTATTTATTACTATGATTAATATTCGTGTTTTTTCTCATTTGTAGTTCAATTTACTGTTTTCCACTACGATTTCCGCTATGTGTCTATTTCCGAAAATTTACTTGTCCCGTTTACTTTAAATTGTCCCATGTCGTTTCCCGCAACATGCCCCATGCCATTTCCCGCTATGTATCCCACTACCGCTTCCTGTAACGCGTGCCGAACATTTATGGAGCTTTCTTCAAAAGTAAAGTTTCGCATAAATTTCCATATCTACATCATTCCCCTAGAGCTGCAATTTTCAAATTCTAGCAGTAGTTCTAGTATCACCACTTTTCAATCACCAGTTTTTACCTAAAATTTCAAGTTATGTTGATTTCAAAAATGATAAAATTCCATACAAACTTGCAAGCCCTATTTCACTTCTACAGGGATATAATTTTCAAAATCGAATTTATTTATTATTATTTTTTACCAACTACAAATTTAAATTAAAATTTTCATATGTCTCACTTCAAAAATGGCGAAGTTTCATACAAACTGGCAACTTTTTGGCAAAAAAACTGAATTTCGATATATCCTTTCTTGGCGGACGTCTCCTAGTCACAATCTACCTTCCTGCAAAATTTCATCTTCACGGGCTCAGTAGTTTACGATTCGTACGATTTACGATTTCGTAATACGTGAGTGAGTGTTTTATAAATCGCTTTTATAAATATGACGGAATAACGGAGGATTATGTAACCCAAAAACAACAGCCCGCAGGTTAAACCACAAACAATAATAACATGGCCGACTCCGTGGGCTTCTTACTTTCTGACGTTTAGCTAACTGTCAGGATGAGGGTATTTCTCTAAAATAATGCGCACAGTTTCCAAGGAACAGGCAATAGAACTCTTATCTCAAGTTACCGTTCATAATACCAGGGGATTATTATCATCATCCATTACTAACTCTCAAATACTACTTAGGTGGTGGTCCTCATGACCACAAAATCCAGGACAGTTACCTGCACATGTGGGCAAATCCCTACCTACCACGGTAAGGATCCGTGCCCCGCCCCGCACGAGTCTGTTCGTGATAGTTACCAGTTATATTTACTGATCCACGACCCACCGTGCTAACTGACCAATCACATTTAAACACCAAGGAACACCACACGCGTGTTCGCTCACTGACCTCGTAGCGTATCATCACAGAATCCATAACAAAGTAACACCACTATTTTCTCTGACTGGCCTCACCGCCATTCACCATTATTCTCAAAGAAATAACTACAAATTTTATTATATTTATATTATTAATTTATAATTAACTATAAATTTAATTATTATTGCCTTATTACAACAATTTAATTTTTCATGTTATTGAGTTTTTCTACTTTTCTATACATGTTTGCCAGAAAGCGATAAAAATTCAAACAATGTCGGCCGTGCATATTAAAAACATAAATTATTTAAAGAACAATATTCTTCCGTGTGAGGTTAAAATGTTTTTTGTAACCTGATGCAACCTGACATAGGTTGCAAAGTTACAACATTGTCACCAAAAACATTTTTGGTGACAAGGTTAATTCCAATAACAAGTTCATACAAATACGTTCTAAATAATTAAAGTCTTCGATCGCATCGGGTTACAAAAGATGGTTTCCTCTAATGGCCGAAGAAGTCAAGACATTTTGACCACCCATATTGTTTATGACGTTTTTAACCACAGTAATGACAAGAAAATAAAAGCCTATAATAAAAATAACACCTGCTACCCGACCCTTGAGTTGCTTATGCTAATATCATAGGCTTACACAATTTATATGGTACTAGCTACGCCCGGGGGCTTCGCGTGGGAATTTCGGGATAAAAAGTACCTATAGTTATTCCAGGTTGTTGGAGTGATGTAGGTCATTGGAATATTTCACAATACTGAAAAATGTCCACATTTTATTGCGTCCTTATCGCTGTAGTGATCTAGAATGACCTGATATCGTTTAACAAAGCCATCGCTCGCTATTGTTTAAGTATCACCCATACATAGAGTATCTGGTATCGTTATATTTAGATGAGATTGATACCTCTAAAGAATCTCGCAATTATAGAATAATCGATTGAAAATTCACATCAATAACATTTAGGTGACTTGAGAAAAATAATGTCACATTCTAAAATACAGAAAATTTAAAAAGATTATTACGATCGGAACAAATTCCTGCATTTCCTCCAGTGACAATGGCTTCATTAGTCAAACCAGGCAGGTTTTTAAAACTCGTAATATTTCAACAAAATAATAGAAACAAGCATGTTGCTTTTCGAAAAGACATTAAACAGAAATTATTGTTTTCACAAACATTTTAAGTTGATGATTCTTCCAAAAAACAAAGCTGTGTGCATGGCATTGAGCGCTGACCCGTAAAACGATCAGCGCAGCTACTCAATACGCCCGCAACGACGATAAATAGGTTAACCACAATTTCGATAACTAGATTTAAATACCGGAATTGTGTTTTCCATTTGAAATGAAGTTTTTAATGATCTTGTAGGAGACAAATTTATGAATTATGAAACAAGTGAAATCTACGTGATTTCACTTGTTTCATAATTCATAAATTTGTAATTATAATATAATATTTAGTAACCTAGTAATTATAATATTTTCTATCCGGACAAGCCTTCCTAAAGACTTCCACACAAAATTTATTTCCAACTAGCTTTTGCCCGCGGCTTCGCCTTTCTAATAATACATAAAAGTACATAATGTACATAGTCAAAAGGTATATATATCAAAACAGTTTATGATTGTGATCCGAGTGCTGATTATAATATATATATCAATGTGAAACACAATTAACTTACACAAAAATATATGAGAAACGAGATGTCAGTTCCCTCTGGCAGCACCCGTTCACGAATTGACGCATGGGTCAGCCATCGCGTAGCTCAACCATAATAGAGGGAACCTCACCACCCGGCCAACGACGCCACTACCAGATTGACCATTTGAGTGAGCATGACACACTCGATTCCCATGACTTCATAATTACAAATCTTATTCGTCGAAATAGAAGTAATTCAGACACTTGACGATCACAAATCACGTACATATTTTACAAATCAAATTTAAATGTCACTATCACACACACAATATGTGAATTATTATAATATAAATAAAAATTATAAAAAAAAAAATAATAAAAAACAGTAAAATAAAAATTAGGAAATCATGTGTGGAGTGATAAAGTTGTCGGGAGGATCCATGCGTTTTTATCAGTCAAATAGGCGTTAATTGTGTAATACGCTTTATCCATTAAATTTTTCTTAACATAAGTTTCATTTTTTTTTCATTGGCAGATTAATTAAGAACAAATTAACTTCCGCAGGGAGTTTATTGAATAATTTTACACTTTGACCCGTGAAAGACCGCCGAACCTTTTTAAGCCTGAATCTGTTCATACAAAGTTTGTGCTTATTTCGAGTGTTTACACTATTTACTTCGTTTAATTTTTTGTATAGATGTAAATTTGATTTGACAAAAATAATCACATCAAAGATAAACTGAGATACAAAAGTAAGGATGTTAATTTATTTGAAGAGTTCTTGAAGAGAATCTTGAGGTTTTAATCCGTAAATAAAACGAATAGCTTTTTTCTGTAATACAAAAAAAAAATCCTATATCAACTGCATTACCCGTACCATTACTGTATCTATGTCCGTACACTGTCTGATCCTTCTCACTGCAAAAGCTGCCGTACTAAGTTTTTTGGCCGTGATTTCAATATGTTTATCCCACTTTAATTTGTCGTGATGCCCAGGAATTTAGTACTATGTACCCATTCTAGAACTTTACCATTTACTATTAAAGGTATACCATTATGCGAGTAATTTAAGAGAGAGAATTTAATACATTTTGTCTTCTCTGTTAGAGAGCTAAGTTGTTCTCCCAATTGGAAATTAAACAAACAAATTCTGACCACAGGCAAACATACTACAGGCCCTGGGAAAAGCATGACTGTCTCAGATGTACTTCTGCAACCATCTGTGTTTGTCAATAGAAAATTAGTGGGAATTATTGGGCTGGAAACTAGAAGTGCTTTCTGTATCCATGACTGTATGAATGGATAAATAAAGCAATGCAGAGTCATTTCTAGTAAATCCCACAGGAATAACACTTTTTGGTTGCCTTTTTCGTAGTCATGCGACTGACTACACAGGTGAAATTTCAAGATTTGTTGAGTAGACTTAGTGTGAAGAGGTACAAACTACCAAACAAGCAAACGTACTTTCACGGTTTTGTATCGGGTACAGAGTCAATAAATATCACGAAAACTGTAAAAAGCCTATATTTCGTGTTATAACATGCACTCTGCGCCATCTACTGATTTTTACAGTATTAAAATTCAAAACATTTATTAGCAGTCTTTTATGGCAAATCCCACGGCAATGGATTTGGATAGTTTGGAAATGTAAATCCCACCAAAAACATTTTCATTAAAAATGGTGCCAAGACGAGTCGAATCTGTTTCACAAACTCTACACTTTAGTCAAAATGTATAAAAAAGTGGTCAGATCTCATGTAAAGCCAAGATTCTTGATTATTTGCGCCCTAACTTTACCAAACCTAACTTCACATACTCTACATTCTAGTTAAAACGTGTAGCCCCGCCGTTTCTTTGCTCTAGAAATAAGATAAGGAATGCCTATGAAATCTATGTGACGGTAGCAAAACGGCCAAGTCACACGTTTTAACTAGAATGTATGTGGAGATTAGAACATTTTTACATGAAAATATTTTTGGTGGGATTTCATTTATTTTTTATTTCATTCATTTATTTTAAGTTGGTAAAACCTATGCAACCAGGTGTTTTATTATGTGTATTGATTTTTTTTTATTTCTTTACTAGCTGTTGCCCGCGACTTCGTCCGCGTGAGCTTTATGACTCTAGCTTGTTATAATGCTTAAATGCGAAAGTAATGCAATTGGTTATTCATTCGGGTCATAGCCGTTGGAAAGGTTTGAAGAACTCGCTTGTGATTTTATTTAGTGTGATTATTATTAGCTGTGTGCTAAGACTTCTTTGTTACCAGCAATCCTGGTGTATAATTGTGATTACCGTGGGTCGTGGATCAGTAGACGTAACTGGCTGTCACGAACCGACTCGAGCGGGGCGGGGCACGAATCCTTGCCGTAATAGGTAGTGTTTTGCCCAGGTGTACGGGCAACGGCCCTGGATTTTAAGGTCATGAGGACCACCTAAGTCATATTTGAGAGTTAATAATGGATGATGATAATCCGCGACTATCTTAGTAATCTATGGTATTTTGAGTTATAACTTAGATAAGAATTCTGTCGTATCGTACTCGTATTAAAAAGTGAATCAAAATGTCACCTGTTGTTACCTGTTACCATTACAACGTAACTCAGTTTTAGCTCTGTCGTCTCGCGGTTCGAAACAGAAAATGCTCTTCAGACTGAAGAATTTTTATAAAGGCGTCATTTCTATATTTCCTATAGTTTAGCTGTACCATCATGGATCTGTATTAGGTGTTCTAGATCTCCGATTTTTATACCTCAACAGAAAATGCTCATCATAGTCATTTCTATATTCCCTATAGTTTAGCTAGACCATCATCAGGTATTCCAGATCTTCGATTTTTATATATTTTGTATCTCAAATCCGTCCAGTAAATCCGAAGATTAACGTGTATAAACAGACATACAGATAAACGACAGATTTTTTATTTTCACATTTTTTCTCTGTACTATGGCTCTCGCCTCATTTTGTTTTTATGTAGAATATTAATTGTTCAGATTTTTTTCTCCTGTTTTGTTTTGATGTATTGTTGAGAAAGTCGGTCTGTCTGTATGTCTGTGATTTTTTCGTCTAGCTAAACCGCTAGACAGATTTAGATGAAATT
The DNA here is from genome assembly GCF_027563975.2 of Plodia interpunctella. Classification (NCBI taxonomy): domain Eukaryota; kingdom Metazoa; phylum Arthropoda; class Insecta; order Lepidoptera; family Pyralidae; genus Plodia; species Plodia interpunctella. Next base: position 6,582,451 of record NC_071324.2, on the reverse strand, counting down.
GGTATGGATGTAGTTGCCCCCAGTAATACACAATTTTTAAAAAAATATCCCCAAAATACTATTGACGACTTAAGTTTAGTACCTCCACAAGTTTGCCTAGTAATTATTATAATAAATGTATATATAGTGTATGTACATACAAAAAAATGTGACATAGATGAGATGCATGAAGTATGACTCACTTCTGTTCTCTACCATTGTATTTCGTTGTTTCAGGGTCCGCGTGGAGTACTACGTTAATGAGAACACTTTCAAAGAAAGACTGCAACTATATTTTATAAAAAATCAACGATCGAGTGAGTAACATAATTTTATTATATAGGTAGCGTTACACATGCTTGTGTGTATAACTAGCATAGAGTTTAATTGTATTTTTTATTGAAAGTAATACAATTAATAAATTTACGTATTTAGAATCTGATATTTAACAATCCATACATCATTATTACAAAGAGACAAGCGTTTGGGAATTTGTACGTTTGAAGTGGGTAATCTCCGAAACTACCAAACCGAATTTAATTCACCATTAGTAAGTTAACTATCCAAGATTGCTATAGGCTATATTTTATTTCAAAATTAATTTAAATACAGATTAATTTTAATTACTTCCATTCATTGGATATGTTTAATCACAATGGTCAAGGGCAAAACATTAATGACGCAGATCCAGTAGGATTAAAACGATTTCAAATCCGCCAGTAGGATTGCAATGTGATTACAGAGACAAATGTGATAGCAGCTACGCCAAAAATGGGTATATAATAAACACTTCCTGGTCATGTACAACACTATTGCGTGCTGAGTGTACGCACTGCTGTGTGTGTGACACGTACGTACTGATACGAACTCATATAGTGATAGAATTGAGTTCATTATATTTTTATGCGAACGGAACAATTATATTCTCGACTAAAAATTAAGATTTCCAATGTAGGACGAGTAGCTATGTGAAAAGCCACAATTTCACAATTTTACTAAATTCAAACCAGTTCGCTATGTTATTTTCAATTAAAGGTTCCATCGGTTGAACATATCTGCCCTGTCAGTAACACTGAATTATACGGCACCACTGTGGATATTTTTCTTAGATTAACTAGAAAACTGCTCATGTTGGATCTGCTTAACCGTAAAAAAAGGGAAAAGAATTCCTCTCTCATTGGAATACACTACTGGTTTCTTACTTCGTTATATTTTTATTTCTTTAGTAGTGTGTCTAGATGAGTAGTATTACTTAATGGAGATGCATCAGCTAGGAGAATATCAGTCAATTCCGAATATATGTAAAACGTAAAGATGAAATCTCTGTTACAATCTTGGTTAGTTAAATTAAAGAAAACCAAAGAAAAGCTCAACTTGATTAAGTTGATTACAGAGTTGATTATATATTAATTTGCTGTTTTACAAGTGTTGATGATTATCAACACTTGTAAAACAGCAAATTAATATATGTTATAATTAACGAAGTATTTCGTAACTTTTTATGAATAAAAGTCAAAAACTTTTTTTTCTTAATAAATTAATATTTGCTACTATATATCAATCTTCCCAGATTTTTGGGAAGGAACTGGGAGGATGAAATCGAAAGGAAGGAGGAAATCAAGTCTGTTCCAATATCGTCTCAGACACAGTTAAATGCTAGAATCAAGAATCTCACAATCTCAAACTAGACTGTACAGCTCCCATTTATCAGACACACAACACTGGAATAGTCCCTGTACAGAAGTTTAAGCGCCCAGATATAATTGCTACGTAAACTTTAATTTGAAACTCTTTACCACAATATGGCCTTTAGAAAACCACAGTACTCCTCCAACTCTATCGTTTAACTCGGCCTATAATCAAATCTAAACATGTGGTATTATGGAAATTAAGTGTGAAGTTGAAAGCTATCTATCAATTTTATTTCTTTTGCCTATAATTTTACTTTTCATTGCGCTATTGATTTTCGCTGGACCTGGGATCTATTTTTCCTTTAATTAATCAATATTTTTTGTTAATTGCAGGTTTACGCATTAGAATAGCGAACTTATTTTTCAAACTGTTGGCCTGCGTGCTGTACATTTTCCGTGTCTGCGCTGATGGAGACCCCATATCTGCTACTTGGTAAACTATACAACTTTTTTCGAAATCTGGAACACATTTTTAAACAGTTAACACAGATTAATCATCGATTTCCGGAAATAATTAGCTAGACGGACACATTCTAAAAGGCTTCTTGCATTGTGGATCTATAGATATTTAAGTATAAAATATAATATTTAATAATCAAGCTTATAATACCGAATGTTTTCACAGCTGTCATTACTTAAAATTTATTCGAAGAAGGAATCTTTTCTTATAAAAAAATTAATACAACCTTGAAATCTAGATTACGTATATAAATTATACCTGATATCTGATTTCATTAAATAATTAAAATATATTTTACAAGAATCTTTTTTATATACATATAAACAGTTCAGTATAATAATGTATAATTTAAAAAAAATATAAATTATTATACTGAACTGAATCATAGATAACAAGAATCTATTTTATATAAAATAGATTCTTGTTATCTATGATTCTTGTTCTTGTCTTGATTCTATCGTGTATTCTAAGACTGATAAAATTTATGACTATGATTCAATTTCGCATTTTTTGTTGTTGATTTCCGCTACGTGTCTCGTTCCGAAACTTGTCCCGTCCCATTTCCTGCAAATTGTCCCATGTCGTATTACGCAACATTTACTGCTACGTGTCCCACTCCCTTTTCCCGTAACGCGTGCCGAAAATTTCATGACTCTTCAAAAATAATAAAGTTTCGCATAAATACTAATCACCAGTTTTTATATAAAATCAAGTTATGTTGACTTCAAAAATGATGAAATTTCATACAAACCTATAAGGATGTAATTTTCAAAATCTAATTAATACATTGTTATTTATACCAACTACAAATTTAAATTAAAAATTTCATGAGTCTTACTTCAAAAATGACGATGTTTCATACACATTTGCAGCCCCTATTTCACCCCTATAGGGATGTAATTTTCAAAATCGAATTAATACATTAATATTTTTATTCAACTACAAATTTAAATCAAAAATTTCATGTGTCTCATTTCAAACATTGCAAATTTTCATACAAACTGGCAACCCCTATTTTACCCCCTTCTTAGCTTAGCTTAGCTGGACCATTGACACTTCTTCAGGTATTCCAGATCGTCGATTTTTATACATAAACAAGAAATGCTCATCAGGCTGAAAAACTTTTGTCAAGGCGTCATATATTTATTTCCTATCGTTTAGCTGGACCATCTTGGGTCATCAGGTGTTCTAGATCTTCGATTTTTATATTTCAACAGAAAATGCTCATCAGACTGAACGACTTTTATTAGGGCGTCATTTCTAATTTCCTGTAGTTTGGCTGTACCATCGTTATTCTCCTTCAGTTGTTGCAGTTTTCATAATAATGTATTCCTATATGTTGTCCAGGCTTAATAGCAATATAACAAAAAAAGTTTCATTCAAATCCGTCCAGTAGTTTCGAATTTATGTAAAAATATTCTATGTACAGATTTATTTCTACTGTTTTATTATATGTGTTGATTAGAAATTGTATTTAAATCTATTTTTTTTATTTTAACGTGTCGTATAAAGTACTTTCACTCGAAAGAAAGTACAATTCAAAATCGTGTACTACCCTCTACTAACGTAAAACACGGTAAACAATGTATTTACTTATAGATGGTGCCAAGCCAACATGCGCCTACGTCTCGAGTGAGTTTCATACGCGCCGAGCTAAAGAAATTGTCACATTACGTTATTTGGTTACGGGCAAGGATATAAAAGACATAAAATGTTCCATTAAAATGTTTCCAGCATCAATAACGAGAGATTTCACGTCTAAACAGGATATACGTTTTAACAAATGTATAAATTCAGTCATAAAAGCGTAGAAAAATACTATGTACTTAGTAGTACAATTAAATACTAAATTTCCTTGTAAAATAGATAACGAAGAGAGTATTAAATGTCATGATATTTAATAATCTCTTCGTTCTCTATTCCAGTCCTCGGACCCTGCCAATAATTCAGTGTTATTCACAATACTCCAGTGTGTTAACACCATGTCAATAAAAAAAATACTTCCCACTCTGTCAAGAGATGTACTTGCCTTTGATGCCTAATGACTTTATACTTGATTCCTTTTACATCCCTTTGCTACATAAATAAATAGTTCCACGATGCTGACAGACCATACTGGTTGTAGGTGACGTGGTGGTAATTGCTGATGCTCAGCTACCCCGCAACCAGTTGACACTTGGTAGTTAGTCAAGGCAAAACATGAACTGTGTCTAACTGGACGTCTACTCCTCAACTTAGAGCACCAGCCTCCTGGTAAATTCCGCACAAAGTCCGCGTCTCGACCTGCACTCCGTCCCTAGTAGAGAGACCCTTTTTTTCCAGTGTGTCATTGTTGGGTTTATTTTTTAAAAGTCGTAAAGTCAGTCAAGGCCTATAAAGAGGCATAGCACCAGTTTGTACTGACTAAATAAAATTTCATGTTTTCATCAGTCAGTTGACTAAAATTGGCTTATCTAATGATTTTGTACAAGTTAACGTGACCTAAAACTTCAAGACTCTTGGTTCTATCGACTCCGTTAGCGATTATGACATGTACTGCATCGGGCATAAGTACTAGTATGTATAAGACACAAAGTATGTCAGAGGCATTCACAATCTATTCTTAGCATGTTAGATTCAAGGTAAATAAAATCAAATGTTAAGAACTTTAAAACTCGTACGATGTACGTTTTATGAAGTCTGCAAGTCTCCATTTGTTTCGTTGAGTGTTTTGAACACATAATATTCTGTTCGATGCGATTGCGATGTGGTGTCTATGACAACGTCGACTACTTCAACGTGACGACAAATGATATCGCTTGTTTACTGTTTTCTATTAAAAATATATAATCAATACATATAATAAAATTGAAGAAAGGCCAAATTTGTACATTGGATATATTTTTTTAATTCTTCATGGAATATACTTAGTTACAGATATAGATGACGAAAATATAGTTTTGGAAATTTTTGTGTCTGTCTGTCTGTCTGTCTATCTGAACACGCATCACTCGAAATCTACTGGACCGATTTGCTTGAAATTTGGTATGTAGGTACCTTATATGGCGGGTTAAATTCTTAGATACATTTCATCCCGGTAAATGATCAGGTTCCCGTAGGATAATTCAAACGAATTATGAATCAAAAATGCCTTGGAATCCCGGGATAACATCTTATAGACATTTCATCCCGGAAAATGAGGAGGGTCCTATAGGAAAATTAGATACATTTAATCCCGGTAAATGGTCAGGTTCCCGTAGAATAATTGAAAAACTAATTACGAATCAAAATTTTTAATTTATAATCAGAAGGTATCAATTTTCAATTTAATTTTGTTATATTTTAGTTTTGAACATAAAGATAATAGACGGCGCCATCAAGACTTTTAAAACGCGCTATATATATATATATATATATATATATATATATATATATATATATATATATATATATATATATATATATATATATATATATATATATATATATATATATATATGTATATATTCTCCGAAGTGGGTGAAAGGGGTGAAAAACTGTAAATATTAAAGTTCTACACTGTTGTGAAGTTAGTGACTTGAAAATTTGGATTTTGGGTGTTTACAACAAAGTAATGAATACGTGTTTCAGATTTTTCTGAAAATTATCTACAAAAGGGGGATGAAAGATTGTATGTGACTTAATATAATTTTTAAGATAAAAAGCTGAAAATTTGCACACTTACTTTTTGTGGTAAATAATTGTAATAGTAAATACAAAAAAATAATAATTTATGTTTGTGGTTAATAATAAACCGGGACGTAAAACGTCATGGAAAATGGGACGGCACGCGTTGCAGAATGCGGGAGTGGGAGTCAGAGCGGGAAATGGGAAGAAGACACGTAGTGGGAAACGGAACGGGATATCTACATTACATATCAGGAGGCGGGATTGGACAAGTTTGCGGCACGAGATACGCAGCGGGAAACAGGAAATTGAACTTAAGATGAGAAAAAATACGAATTCGAATCACATATGTTTACCAATCTTACAGAGTACGCGTTAAAAAAAAAATAATAAGATTTTAAATGATTATGAAATTCACGCGGGCGAAGCCGCGGGCAAAAGCTAGTATATAATAAAACAAAAGCATATTAGTCGAACATTAGTACGCAGTTTTGTCTACTACTATACAAGTCCTCCAGTTGCTTAATAAAAAAATATTTTAAGGCGAAGATAATTTATTGTTGAAGTAATAGTAACTTATAAGTGGAATTGACGTTTACCAACTTATTGTTCCAGTTATGGCTGTATACCAGGCAATAAGACTGAATTCGAATATTCGGCTAACTTGACAGAGGAGGAGTTCCAAGAGCATCCTATTATCAACTGGGACGGAATAATATGGGTCAATAGACCGTTGTATTTGTGGATAGTGCAAGTCATATTGGCTATGATATCTTTCACTGAAGCTATATTACTAGCCTACCTTGGGTACAAGGTAAGTACATGTTAATTATTTTACAGTAACGGTAATTAAGCGGATTAATTTATATACTTAATAACTACAATATTTTTTCTAAACTGAAATTTATATTTTGCAAAAAAGCTTTAGGCTAAGCTGTCCGCAAAAGGCAATAAATACAAAGGAGATAATGATATAGCTTAGATATTTAAAAAAAATTACGTTTTAAATAGATAGATCGACTTGGCCAGCGCATGATTAGATAGTTTAGTATTAATCACACCTACAGTACCATATCATCATCACTATCATCATCACCATACAGCCATCAACCTGGTTTCTCACCAGTCCTTTCGATGTGAGATGATCTAGGTGAGTATCTTTAAGATGTTAATGGTCCTGAAATTTTAAAGGCGAACAAGCTTTTTGTAGGCAGTCATAAGTCGAATTTTTGTGGAAAGTCGTGTTTTTTATATTTTGACATGTGTTCCTATGGGGATATAGTTCAGTTTCATGGTCTAAACACACCCTTTCTCAACCTTACCATTATACAGGTACAATGATCCATTAATTAAATTACAAAGTTACATTACAAATGTAACTTTATAATTTCCTATTTATATGGGAATACAAAGTCATTCATGCATTCATATCTAGAAAACTGGACCGAAATTACAAAATATTTAGGTTTTCCCTTGATTTAGATACTAAGCACTAATTGTGTTCTAAATTTGAAGCTTATATATCTGCTAAAAGTGCCATATACTTTTGATGATCGATGAGTGACAAAATCAATAAGCGTTTACAAGTTACAAATCTTAAAGTACTGGTTCAAATTGAATAAAATTTTAAACATACAGTTTATACAATACCTGCTTAGATACTGAAAATTCAGGCTTCCTGTTTTAGACACAACCAAATTATTAGGGTTCGAAATTTGCCTGAATTGCTTCGAAAAAAGGAGGTACGGCCGTACCGCTTTTTGTTGCTCGACTTGCGAACACTGCCGTGCCGACAGATTTCTCTCATGTTTGGGTGTCATATTTGGGGCTGGCACGCCGCGAAATCTGTTGTTTAGGAAAAAATACAACCTTAAAACTTCAAAAATTCGAAGAACTGTATGAATTTTACTGCTGACTGCTCTCGTCTCTCAACTTCGTTTATGTCTATTAGCTGCCAAAGCTACGTATCCCTGACTGACAGAGAGTGGTAACACACGCCAATAAAATAAATTACCAACACTTAGTAATTGAATGAAATTACTTAGATAATAGCAACATTTATTCATTTCAGGGAAATATATGGCAACAAATTCTATCGTTTCACTTCATATTAGAAATGGTGAATACGATACCATTTGCCTTGACGGTAAGTCATTTTTTTATAATATATTTTATGATTGAATAATTAATTTAAGTTTCACGTGTCGTCTATTACTTTAAATTTAATTTAGGCATATTTTTTTTTATTAAAAAAAAAATAATTATAAAAAATTTGTTTGGGTCCGATGGACTCGAGGGCTTGTGAATTCTTCGCTCAAAGAATAAGCATACCATACAATTGCCATACAACTTCAGACCCACCCAACCTGCTTAAAACTCACCATAACATATAAATATACATTATAATAAATCAAATGAGTAAGAATGTTAGTCATCAAGCACGAGTACGAAATTGGAAGCTTTCGACCACAAGCGCACTGGCGGACGTATTAATTACTAGATGCCTACCGCAACGACACTAATTTGTTTTAATTGACATTATTATTTTATTTTTATTTCAGTTGCCGTTCCCGCCTCTGCGCAACCTTTTCATACCAGTATTTCTGAACTGCTGGCTAGCCAAGCGATCATTGGAAAATATGTTTGTAAGTAATTCAAGTAACATTTAACTGCACTGATAGAGTTAACATACCTCACCCAAATTACCGGCATTACTCCTATTGAGTCTTGATATAGTTTAGCTGTACTATCATGATTCTCCATCAACTGTTCCAGTTTTCAAAATAATTTATTCTATATATGTTGCCCAGGCTTAACAGCTACATAACAAAAAAAGTTTCATTCAAATCCGTCAAGAACTTCCAAAGATTCGCGTGTACAAATAGACAAACCGACAGACATACAGACAAACGGACAGATTTTTTTTCTCAAATTCTTACTCTGCTGCTGTGACTCTATCGCCTAATTTGATTTTTATGTAAATTTATCCAATGTCCGGGATTTTTTTTCTACTGTTTTATTATATGTATTGATGACTTTGTGGATAGTGTTTATTATATGGAATGAAACGTTGTGGATACCCAAGTAACAAGGTTCTCCTGTAGTGAACAGTTTACAGGCTCACAGCACTAGTACCTATTTCTTAGTGGTTCTAGGTTTTACTACCAAGCTTGGTCACACGGAGTTCGTTTAGGTTTATAGTACACATATTCTTATAAGTTCGACTTTAGTCGTGTATAAAACGAAATTATAGGCCCAATAAAGGCATAAATGGCAAAAAATAATATGGCATATGAAATGTGTTGCATAAGTGTAAATACACTTGAGAAGAGTTGCTCCAATAAATTACACTTATAATCGCCTACAAGAGTAATTATAATTCCGCTATAAATGTCATACGCCAGTAATAGTAATTTAAAAAACTAAATGGACTTGGAACCTTTTGCCTTTGTTACTTGACATTATAGGGGTGCCAATTATAAGTGAATTAGTTCTACAATGGTTTATTCTGTGAGTAAGTGTACTTGGTATTATTGTGGACTCTCGAATGCTGTAATAGTCTTAATTTCCATATAGAGTTTTCTTGTAAAACTATTAAAGTCCAAAGAGACATCTTCGTGAAGTCAATTTAAGAATTTCGCATAAGACATGTATATGCAGAACCCTAATTCTTCACAATATGGCGCGACAACGCTGTTAGGTCATATCACACATCATAGTAAATACGCCATGTTCACAAGGCGTACGAAAATTGAGATGTAAAACACAATATATTTCACCGAAAATACTTATGCGTTTGTCGTGCACCGTGTGTACATACGTACAATATTACGTGCGAATACTTGTAATACATTTTATATAAAATAGATGATGAATTTAACTTTTACTATTTAATTTTCTTACAACCGCACAACACAACAAAATTAACAAATGTTTGAAGTAGCTAGTAATAGACGCGCGGAGTACGTTACACGCCTGCCTGCTTCTATTAAATGCTCATAGCTGGCTTCGGGTTCCGCTTAGTCCAACTTTAAGTCTATTATTTGTATAAGTTGTGCTCGCTAAGTTTATAATGAGTGTTTTACTAGCAAAAGTACGCTAAAATAATATATATAAAATAATAAAATATAAAATGGGCCCTTTTCCGTGGTTATAAACGTTTACTAGCCTGTTATAGACCTGGCTCCGGAACCACTACATGATCACAATGACTTCCGTGGGCTAATTTGGCATTACCTTCTCTATTCCACACACTTGTAGAATAATCGACTATAATGCAGGGTTACTTATAATATGATTAGTATTATAAGTTATAAAACTACAATACTGTCGCAGGGTGAATTTTCGAGCGTTTTGAACGCCGACATTATCCTCCTTCAAAATAAAGAACCATTATAAAATATTAAAAATCAAATGTTATTTAAAATTTACACTACGTGGGTAGTGTAACATTTAAAGAACACAGATTATTATTTATAAATTAGGATAGCAAAAACATTCTTGTCTTTGTTGAAATTTGAAGAACTCGTTGCCAGCGGTCAATGCGCTCGTAATTCACCCTACGGCTATATCCAAATGCGGCTGGATTAAAGTTTAGCCAGCAAGACTTATCTACAGCCGGTCTTAAGGCGTAGCCTAGTTATTATATTTGGCTGGAGCTAAGTTTAGCAGTTATCATCTCGTCTATAGACGGATCTTTCATTTACATACACATTTGTGTGTTTAATTCTAACCTATGTAAATTACATTTTCCAGAACGATCTACATCGAGCGATGCAGAAATCACAATCAGCACTATCTCAGCAATTAATGATACTATGCGTCACATTACTGTGTCTTGTGTTCACTAGGTAAGAACCATCGTGAAAATTTTCACTTTTAAATTCTACCTATTTAAAATAAACAGAACGAAATGGGATATGGCAGGTGGGATATCCCACCATCGTGTGCTAATATTAGCACACGATGAGAAATTTGGCGGAAATAAAGAGACCTGTGTTCAGCAGTTCGTGAAACAGTACTGAGATGATGATGATAGTTGATCAAATTGCATATTTGACCAAATCCGGAAGATCCATCTGTCTGGACTATTACTACTTATTTATTTTTTATTCGGGAGTGCCAGTACTACCTGAGTCAGAGCGGCCGGCGCGGGACGGTACATTCTAATATAATTATAAAGTAAAATATTTACATCTAAATTTGCATTAATACAATTACCTTTTATAATAAAGAAGACGAAGGTTTTCTCAAAAAATCCTCATATTGTCGTATTAACAGATCCTTAAAAACAATGGAAGAGGAAACGAATGCATACGAAACCATTATAAAAAGAAAAGAGCTTTACAGTGAGAAATTCATTGAAGTTTACGGAAAACAAGGGCCACACTGGTTCAAGGAAAGTTGGAGGAGACGTGAGATATCACAAAACATAACAGTACGTTAACTTCATTCACGTAATATGCAAAATTCTTAAAACGTCGGCCGCTTCGTGAAGTTTTACAAAACCACATTATTTTTACATTATATTATTTTCTTTTATAAAATATGAAAGACTTATGAAACGATTTGTACACGAAATAAAATATAAGGTGGTTCTAAGCTTTTTAATTTTGGATCCCGGTTTCTACAAAATTTTGGAGGCTCGTCCGGGATCTAAAAAAAAAACTGATTGCTGATTGGTGTGCTGCGTATTACGACGAAAATCGCGACTAGCCACGCGGCCTTCGAACGACGCAAAAAGCTTGGATTTGGACGTCGACTACGCCTTTTCGAAATCATGCCGAAAGACGCCAAAGACCGGCGCCGAAGACGGGAACAAGATGAATATTTAGACTCAGACACCACGCTTCACCGTCTTATAATAGCGGTATTAACTAAGCTTTACATAGAAGAACCAACTTTGTGGTATCAACATGTCAGTAGAGTTCAGCGAACAATCAACAGTACTTATCAGAGAAGTATAATAGGTAACACACCGTTTCATCTAATGATTGGCACTGGAATGAAGGTGAAAGAAGATATAGAATTTAAAAAGTAGAATTATTACAAAAACAGGCAAGAGAAGAAATTAGAATTAAAGCAAAGCAACAGATTATGAAAATTCAAGAGGAAAAATAGAAATACTTACAACAAGAAAAGAAAACCTGGTTCGAAATACAGAGAAGGAGATTTGGTTGCAATAAAGAGAACTCAATTCGGGCCAAGTCTTAAATTGAAGCTTAAATACCTAGGCCCTTATAGGATTCTGAAAGTTAAGCCAAATGATCGCTATGATGTCGTGAAAATTGATAGCGATACGGAAGGTCCTACTAAAACGTCTAGTCGAGTGAAGATGGGAACTTTTGATTTTACTGGAAGTGATAGGGGTGTATGTATATAAGATCTGAATGGAAAATATTACCTTTCTTATGTTTCATCATTGTAACATTTGTTAAGAGTTTTGAGTTTGTTTTATTCTGTATTTTTATAAACATACATTATAATTTGTTAATTTAAGATTAGCCATTCTGTATTGTTTTGTTAATCTCTTAAGGTTGTAGTTAGTTAGTAGTCTCTATGTTATAGTTATATACGTTAAAGTATTAATGAGTTTCATGCTGATTTAGCTTAGATAGAGTAAACTAAGTCTGAATCTAATCTCCAAGGTGTATAATTCTAACTTAGAATTTTCTCTTTGCGTTATTTTATTTTGTTAACACTTAGATCTCGGTCTAAACTTAAAAACTTATTTTTTATAAGGTAATATGTTTAAAGTATTCTTGTTTATGTTTTGTGTAATGTCTGAGAACAGCCATAGTTGCAGGATGACCGAGTTTAGGATGGCAACATTAGGAACACAGAGAGAGAGAGATAAGGTTAGAGAGAGATAGAGCTAGAAGTTCAAAAATATGAAAGACGTGGGAAACGATTTGGACACGAAATAAAATATAAAATGGCTCTAAGCTTTTTATTTTTGGATCCCGGTTTCTACAGATATATTAGATTATACATTTTCGTTACCTGTGTATCATTTCGTATTCCTTTTTAATTTCAGCGTATGCGGCATCCAACACTTTCAAAGAGCTGGTCACCGCCATTTAAATTTATTTCAGGCGACATACTTTGTCGTTGTAACATTTTCTACTGTGGGATATGGTGACTTTGTTCCCGATATCTGGCCATCACAATTATATATGGTGATAATGATAGGAGTTGCTCTAGTAGTATTACCTACTCAGGTATGCGATGTGAATTTGACTTAATATTAAGAAATTTCTATGTAGATTCCGATTCAAACAATGACGTCATCTGAGTTGCACCAGTTAACTCTAATGTTAACTTCAACCTGCCCAGAAAAACCGCAAAGTACGTCATTTTGTCTAAAAGTCAGCAGCGTGCTGGTTAAAGTCCACGTCAACGTTGACGGGTGCAACTTGCTTCTTTAATTGTCATGACAATGCGGCGAACTTACAAATCCTACTTCTTTATATATTTGAAAAGAAATGGGATTTATAGTAAATACTACTGGATTCAAACAAAATGTATGTGTGTACTTCACATAAAGTAACAATGAAATAAGGATTAGGATATTTCAACAGGAATTCTTGTTATAAAATTTAACTGATGAATTGGCATCTGTTCTATGTAATCTATATATTTCATTAAAATTCAATACAGCAATAATTAAACTGTAATGCATATTTTTACTATATTTTACAAACAGCATATTTATTAAATAAGAATATTTTTAGAATAAATTGAGCTTTATAACTTTTCTATTTTACTATTCCATTATGACGGTTGAAGATGGCGCTTCAAACCAAAATGTCAAAGGTTAGGACATGTTTTGTTAATGTATAGAGCAGATATTGTAGCAGATGATATGAACGTTATTATTATTTTTAGTTCGAGCAACTGGCTTTTACTTGGATGGAGAGACAAAAACTTGGAGGCTCTTACTCGTCACACCGAGCTCAGTCCGAGAAGCACGTCGTTGTTTGTTCCACTACACTGCACGCCGACACAATAATGGATTTTCTAAATGAATTTTACGCTCATCCTTTACTTCAAGATTATTACGTAGTTTTACTATCTCCTATGGAGTTGGACACAACTATGCGAATGATATTACAGGTATATACCAATTTATTTCATTACTTTTATTAATTAGAAAGAGAAAACAACCAAAATTAATCATTCATCATTCTAAATGCCTCAGGTTCCGATATGGGCGCAGAGAGTTATATATATCCAAGGTTCATGTCTGAAAGATACAGATTTAATAAGAGCTAGAATGAACGAAGCAGAAGCATGCTTTGTCCTAGCAGCTCGAAATTATGCCGATAAAACGGCAGCGGACGAACACACTATTTTAAGGTATTGTTTTCAATAAATATAACGTTCCTACTTTACAAGAAATGCAATACCAAGATGAGACGGAAGATTTCTTTGTTGCGATATAAATGCATTCCATTATATCATTTTGTTAGGAAATGTCTTATACCAATCACACTTTAGCTTAATTTTTCAACCAATCGGAAGTATCAAACATGGTAGTACAGCGTAGTTTGGTTGATACAGCATAAATACGATAATATAATCTATATTATCGGAAGTATTTTTAATATGATATAATATTTTTTAAATAAAATATATAAAAATCACTTCCGATTATGTTAGCGCTAATAGCTCATTTTTCAAAATATTCAAGAAGTGCCTTTTCTACTATGACATCGATCAGTATCAAGAGATGGGTGGATAAAGAAAACTACTCGTACCTATGCAACGTAGACATTGCCAATGTAAACTTACCTGAAGTACTAGGGTCTCTCAGAATGGCTCTGCCTTACCAAAATGTTATAAGGTCGATGACGCCAAGCAACACATAATTAAATAAAGCATCCTTGACGGCATCGATTACTTTGACCCTTAGTCGCTAAAGTATACCTATTCCCTAGCGAGTGTAGCAACACTATGCGATATCGCTTTATGTTATATATATTTTAACTTATTTATATATATTTTTTAACTTATTTATATAACTTTATGTTATATATATTTTAACTTTAAATTTAAAGGTCTTGGGCTGTAAAAGATTTTGCGCCAGATGTACCCCAGTATGTGCAAATATTCAGACCTGAAAACAAATTACATGTGAAATTTGCTGAATTTGTGGTTTGCGAGGACGAGTTCAAATATGCTCTATTAGCAAACAATTGCACTTGCCCTGGAGCATCTACTCTTGTAACTCTACTTCTCCATACAAGCAGAGGACAGTAAGTCAAACACTTGTTTTACAAAAAAAATCTTCAATATTTGAGTGTTTGATAGTAAACATTTTTTTTAGGGAAGGCCAACAATCACAAGAAGAATGGCATCGCCTATATGGAAAATGCTCTGGAAACGAAATTTATCATATAGTTTTAGGTGACAGCCGGTTTTTTGGAGAATATGCGGGAAAAAGTTTTACTTATGCAAGTTTTCATTCCCATAGAAAGTTAGTACTTACATGCTTCATGCGGTTCGAAGGATATTAGCTTATTAGACATTAATTTATTTTTTATTTTTTAATCAAGGTATGGAGTAGCTTTAGTCGGTGTACGCCCTGCTGAGTTGCCAGAATTTTATGAAGATACAATCTTATTGAACCCTGGCCCAAGGCATATTATGAAAAGCAGTGACACGTGCTACTATATGAGTATCACAAAAGAAGAAAATTCAGCATTCGTAGTAGCGGAAAGACAAACTGAAAATAAATCAGCTATTCCTAAAGACCAGACTGCCTGTAGTCTTTTATCAACCGAGAAGAAATGCGGCGACGCAGAGGAGGGTACTGTCCAGCATAAGAAACCAGACGGTAGTAACGTGGCTCAATACGAACTTCCACAAGTGATTCTCCAAGCTCCCGCGAGTTCCACACCAAACGCATCGCCATCACGCATCAACCAAGCTAATACTGTTTCATCTGCTAATATTACTGTTGCTAGCTGTGAGTGTCACAGTTGAATAAACGCCCAAAGTAGAAAAAATACACATGTTACAATGCCAAATTATGTTCAGTTACGTGATTTTTTGCGTAAAAAAATGAATGTGTATTTCATCTACAGCAGTTGTTCTGGCTGAATATATGCTCTTTATCTTGGAATAAATATCGCATATTTTTATTATTAAGTTATTTGAATCTTCTATATAGGTACTGTATTAATAGAAAATATTCTGAGATAAGAGCTATCGATTCATTGTCGGCTACTGAAAGCAAAGTGCTGTCATTGAATGTTTATGACTTCATAGTTATTAAATGTGTAATTTGGGAATTACAACAGCAGCCCACATTTTTATAAGACTCACAGGATGGTGAAAAATTTATTTTTCCTAAAATTTAAAAAATCAATTAGTATTTATTTGATATAATAAAATAATAATACGACATTTCGCTTTTGCATAATTGTATGATGGTATAAATATATCCATAACCATTAAAGCTTCTAATCTAGAAGGGTGGTGAACGACTTTGACATTTACATCATGACATGACATCTGGTGCATCGTTTATATTTAAAAAGTTACTTAAATTGCTCAATAATAAGCATGAGGGCTTCTATTTCATTACACTTAATAAAATTGTTCAGATTCGGTAACATATACGTACAGTTTGGGAACTGTGTCTTCCCAATATACAAATTTTCCAGCAACAATCAAAAATGTTTGGCATCGTAGGTTCTGTTTCTTCTATCCACATCTTAACTATTTATTTTATTACAAGGTCAAGTTTTTCATGCCATCATGCTTTTAAATAATACGCTGCACCCGGTGTTCTATTGAGTCACATTCATCCGTGTTGTTTTTGTGTGTCGGTTTGGTATCATCATGGCTTTGTATTTTGAATAATTAATCGTTAGTTAAAGATACTTTTGTATGTTACTCATTTGGTAAACAATAAATTGACGCCGTTATAAATAACAGCATGAGAGCCGATGACTGATTTTGAGAAGATCATTTAAGCAGTATGAAACAATAAATAATAATCATCCATAATACGCCGACCTAACCTAAACATTTTTTTTTAAATCCAAGTTACCTATACTTCCTTTTATAACATTTTTGGCATGTTAAAAATACCCAAACACTTTAGAATCAAAAAGTGTGAAAAGATACATAAATTACCTTCTCAAAACCGGTCATCAGTTCTCGAGCTATCAATTAAACAACATTTGTTTTACGGGTAATGTCAGTAGTTCTTGATTTTGACAATTTCAATATCGACATAAATGTCAGAGTAAAGAGTAAAACAATAAATCAGGTATAACGATTTCCGTGCTTGGACTCTGTTACTTGAATACATAATGCAAGTCATGGCTTATAATATGCTATTCATACCTATGAATTTACTAACTAGTAAATATACATATTTGAAAATAAAATATGTAAATATTTATTTCAAATCAAGGATATATATTAATATTTTATATAATAAGGATATATAATAATATTTAATTAATATTTTATACAGCGAAATATGGCGAAGGCACGTCAACAGACTCTAGATCGTGCCTAAAGGATTCACCGGGCACTGATAGTGCTACTGACAGTCATTTACTTTTGCCAAAGCCAGACAATAGTAACTTTTTAAGTCCAGATGCTTTAAATTATCGTAGAGGTATTATTTTTTCTTATTTTCCTGATATTTAAATGATACAAAGATGTTCCCTGACGGTTCACACCTATGTTTTTAGGAAGTCGACGTCCTTCTATATTACCTGTGCCAGATATGGTGAGCAGCCATAATATAGCTCCTGACAATCAAGACGAGGAACCCGAGGGCGATGAAAGTGAAGATGAATTAGAGGACGATGTTCCATGGAGGTCGCCTTCTGAAAAAATTGCGTAAGAAACATCACAACTAGAACCAGCATGCTTTTCAAGTACGCACATGCTAATAGTTACCCTACAATTTTCAAATTTCATAATATTTTTTATAAAAATTTACAATTTAAAATATTTTTTAATACCCAAATTATTTCTATCTACGTTTTAGATACATATTCTTATGAATTTAACAATTCTATAAATAGCATCGCAGGTTTGTAAAGTTAAAAGCCTTATAGTCTTTTATATTATTTATTTTTCTCGTCTCGTTATTTTTTTTCTTTAGATATAGACCAGGAACACTCCAGATGCATGAAAAGCGCACAATATCTCAGTCATTGTTACATGTAAGTGTTCTGTTTGCTTCCTATCAATTTGCGCTGCTTTTTATTTACGTATATACTTACACTTATTATTCGGCTACACTGTAAACAATCATTGCAGCATCGTAGATTATTAACGAAAAATTATTTCTTTTAAATTTTCCCTATGGTAAAAGGCCTCTCGGGAGCTTCCAGACACTTCATCTTATCCTTGTGTATTCCTTAAATATATGAGCACTGTACTTAAATCGGAATCGGAATTTCGAAATTCGCGGCGTTTTACCTATATTTGAAAAGATTTAACAACTGTACAAAAAATATTTATTATTTTTAAAATCTACAATGCCACAATTGCATTCTTATCTCGGGATAAATTGATTACAGTTGATGTTCAAACCCTTTTCATAATAAATACGACATGTAGTGCGGTTTTATTACAAATCATTTAGTATTTAAAGCAATAAAATGCATAAAATGAAGTCACTGTAATCAAGCTCGATTTCATTACAAAATTGGTAATCGTTTCTGAAAATATACGCAATCATTAGATGAACACTGCGCTCAACATCCTAATTAGAGTTCACATCTCCACTAAACAAATATTTTAATATAATTTTTTAAGCAATTGTGTGCATTGTGTATCTATATATTACCCCTGAGCATAAATCCCAACGCACGGCCCGTCCTCCAGTGACGACTTAACGGCGAGTTCCTTCTCCTCGCTGGCAGGCAGCGACATCGTTCACAGTCACAGCGCCTGGCGAACTGACTTCACCAGGTGAGCCAAAATGACTTTCACTCAGGCCAAGTGAAACGTATATTTTCAGTGTCAAATAGATATAAAAATAAATGCTGTAAATTTTTACTTGGTTTAAGGAGCCAATAATATACGGTACATTCAGATGTACATGGTTCACCTTAGTGAAAAGTTCGGAATCAGTTTAGTAAAAGAATTATATTTCTGTATGTAGCCTACTTGCCGGCCGCCTGCCTGACGTTAACCGTCCTTGGGAATACTATTGTTATTCTATTGTAAAACGTAGCAAAAAAAAGCTGCAAGTATGTCGAAAGATACAAGCAAGGGGATTAGAGAAATTACAACAGTTACTGTAAGCCATTGCTCGGAAATACTTTCTTCATAATATTTCTTAATAATGGAAGTTGTAAGTTTATTGTATATATATTTATAAAAATAATTAAATTTGGTTTCTTTTTTTTTATTTCTTATACGTATACAGAAATATATTTCTTGATTTCTAACACGAATCTTTTCGGTGTTCCTCGTTATTCTGCTTATTCCTCTAATTTGGCGGGAGGCCATAATATATCCCATCAAATACATTTTTCACAAAATGTTTTATACTATGTTATTAGGATTGGTTTATGTTATTTCAATGTTGTCTACTTACCGGCTGACCGATTATTAAACAAGCACGGCAAAGCATTTTTCGATTTGTATTTTGACAGAACTTAGAAAACTGATCGATACATGTGACTAAATGAATCGTTTGACTACAACAAAGTACGCCATGGTGTATTGTCGCCTCTATAGTATTTAAGTTTGATGGGTTTACTGCACAGAATATAAAATGGTCCTTGATTAACTTTTTTCATTCAATCTGTAACCCGGTAAAACTTCCTTGGCACAAATGTCCAGCATGAAAAGTTCGTTAATTTGATGTTGAATGTTTAGATTTTATTATATACAGCACTCAATATAGAATTATTCACAAATTCGATTTATCTACTTTTGAAACTAAAACATTACTTATTTTCATTATTTTAACATCTTGGGTTTATTGCTATCAAATAATGTTTTAATCATCATTCGATTAAAATATTACTTAATTTTATACAGGTAGTTTGGCAGATGGTTGCAAAGCTAAAGCAGGTAGTTAGCTGGAAATAATAGCCATTTAGAACCTAAATTACATGAGTCTTCGTCAAAGTGTAATTAACTCTTCTTTTTACGGAATTTTTGGATGATTTTTACGAAAACGCCTAAATTTAGGCAGTTCAAAGTTAATTTGTTAACACATTGTTTATATTAAAAGAAAATAAATATTATTTATATCGTTTCAGCGTTATAATTATAAATAACACAGCGATTGTCTCTAATTTTTAAGTATTCGTAAAAAACCCCTAAGAATCCTGTAAAATGAATAGTTAAGTCTAAGGCTGATTAGTACAAATCAAATTATAAAAAATGGTCAGTACTAACAACAGTTCAAAGCTTTGCACTTACAATTCCCTATATGTTGGTAAAAGATTTTTAGCCACGGGTGTTATGTGTGTGTTCTTGGCGTATTTTATATAAATCAATAACATAAAAGAGCCTAGAAGTACTCCAATTTGAAATAAATTTGTATAATTGGAAATTTTCTACATTCAGTCGAAGTTGATTATTTCAAATATTTGCACCAGGGCTCAAGGTGCGGGATAAAATAACACGAACAGTATGTTGCAGGATTGTCAAAGGATTCCCGCCTGTGTCGCCTTTTATCGGTGTAAGCCCAACTTTGTGTTATCTACTGAAGGAGAAAAAGCCATTATGTTGTTTGCAATTAGCACAAGTATGCGAACATTGCGCATATAGAAATGCCAAAGAATATCAATGGCAAAACAAAACTATTATCCTCGCCGCTGATTTTGCATCAAATGGGATTTACAACTTTATCATTCCATTACGAGCTCACTTTAGATCCAAGACATCCCTAAATCCCATAATTTTGCTTCTGGAGCGACGGCCGGATATAGCATTCTTAGACGCTATATCTTATTTCCCTCTAGTTTACTGGATGCTAGGATCTATTGATTGGTAAGTGTAACCGTATGTGTATATGTCATACAGTTTTTTTAATGTATTAAATTAATACAATTATCTGTTGCAGTTTAGACGATTTATTACGAGCTGGAATTACACTGGCGGAAAATGTTGTCGTAGTCAATAAAGAATTATCAAATTCTGCAGAGGAAGACAGTCTAGCAGACTGTAATACAATTGTCGCTGTTCAGACTATGTTCAAGTAAAAACTTTGTATTATTCTTACTAATAAAAAGAATATTTATGTCGGCTAAATGCGATCGTTAATTGTTGTTATATTTTGCGAATGTCTTTATTAGATTTATTTAACAAACATGACAATGCTCTAAGATAAATAAAAAGATGCTGATGCGAATAGTTTCACTTATTTATTTATGAATTTTTGTTAATGTTATATTTCTTTTGCAGATTCTTCCCATCAATCAAATCCATAACGGAATTATCACAATCATCGAACATGCGGTTTATGCAATTTAGAGCACATGACAAATATGCATTGCATCTATCCAAGATGGAAAAGGTTCCCACAGTATTAATATTTACATATTATTTATAATAAGATCCTTGAAGAGTTTTTAGATTATCCATACTAACATAACATACATTATAAAAGCGAAAGTATGTTTGTCTGTCATGCTTTCATTTCATTTTGTCCATGTTTTTTGATGGAATTTGGAATAGATTTAATTAATGACACGAGGTCTACATTTATTTAGAGATGATTGACAATTTTATCAGTAACAGTAGCACCATACTAAAACAAGCTTTCTTTCTACAGCGTGAAAAAGAACGTGGTTCCCACATCTCCTATATGTTCAGACTACCTTTTGCAGCGGGCTCAGTGTTCTCAGCCTCGATGTTGGATACTCTTTTATATCAAGCATTTGTTAAAGATTACGTCATCACATTTGTACGTCTTTTATTGGGAGTAGATCAGGCTCCTGGATCAGGTTTTCTTACTTCAGTAAGTTCATTGTTTATTTTACCAACTGCATTGCGTTTGTGTTATAAGATGCTAGCGAAATTTGAAATACCTTGGCCTTGTAGTAGTTGAACATGCGATTGATTGTTTTTAATACTTATTATTTATATAGCGAAAAACATTTAGATAATGATTCAATAGGCATCTTTTTATAGATGAAAATAACAAAAGAAGACATGTGGATACGTACGTATGGTCGGCTTTATCAAAAATTGTGTTCTACGACTTGCGAAATCCCTATAGGGATATATCGCACACAGGACACAACAATAGCCGACGCCGATCATCACGTGAGTATGTCGCCACGGACACCATCAAAATGGTTTTGGTCACGCCTCGCGAGAATGCGACCATCGCGTGCATCGGTGAGTCGGACACTCAGATATCTGTCTCCTTAAATACAGTCCTTCTTTGCTGTAACTGTCATGCGCTAAAGATTATAACACTTATGTACAATATTAAATCTACATTATTAAATATGTATATTCATATAATAGTACTATTAATATAATATGCCTTAAACTCACTCATAGATGTAGTCCAGTACCCGGGACTGTATTTCGGGTTTTGTTTTTATCTCTTTTTCCTTATCCGCGACAGCGTCACACTTTTTCCATTATTATAATCTGTTTACATTTACATATTGAGCCTAACACTTGTGGCGTGTCTGTAATTAGTTATAGAATTTACTAACTTTCTATTTCATCACGCGAAACTTGGTTTGTCTTGTGAAACACACGAGCTTAATTTATGATTTATCGCAAAATGCTATGGCCAAACGGTTTAATATTATTCTTGCTTTTGCGTGAACAAAGATACACTATCTTTGGATCAGTTCGGTTGAGATTCCATTCAGATAAGATTAATCAGCGGCTGAATAAATTTAAGATTATACCTTTTCTTTTATTTATGGGGGTTATCTACGCTAACTCTGTCGGTACTTAACTCGATGATCGCAATCCCGCCTCTATGTTACCTTTCTCTAGTGTGTGTTTGCATGTTCTGTTTTAGACAAAAAGTAGCATATATAAACAAAGTTACTATTCTTAGCAATATTGGTAGTTTCATCACTCACGATAGTAATTGATTAAATCTTAAACCTCTAACATACAGTATCTGAGTAAATTCTACTTAATATAAAGGGCGACTAGCTTTATTTAAACTAACTTCGCTTTTTTACTCCTACTTAACATTGAATAGTGTTCAAAAGTGGAACCAAGTAATTTTATTTTGTTTTTGAGATTTTTTATTACAATATACATACGTATTCTATATAAATATTATATCTACCAAGCTAAGCTCCTCAATCAACCTAGCTATAATACCGAATACATTAGCTGGATTGACTTTATATACGAGCATTACATTTTTTCTTGGTAAATCAATTTTACTCGATGATTCAATGGTTTTTTTATGTTTTATTTTTATATACAATAATTTTCCAAAAATCAGAGGAAGTGAAAAAAGAATTAGGCTTTATATTTTATACATTTAACCACTGAAATTGAAATTAATAATTACACATAAATATATATCACAAAAATTAATAAGATGAATGACCATCGTCTACCACTGTCAATTCTAACGAACCAAGTAAAAAAAGAGACCAAGTAAAATAAAGAGTTCGTTGTATAGAAATAATGCAAAACTGACATTCTCTCAGATACTGATATAAAAAAATTATTCAATTAAAATTATTATTAGTACAAGTATTATAATATCATTGCATGTTAATATAAAAATCAATTATTTAAGATACAATATTAACAAAAAAATGTCATAAACAATTACAATCGAACCGCTGAATAATGGATACTAATCTCTAACCGTAATACAATTCGTGTAGCGCAAAAAATAAAAACACAATTGCTTTGCTTATTGCATGCTTGCTTAAAACATAGATTTGTTCATTCTTTATAAACTTTGCTTTCAACCGGAAATATCTGAAAAATGTTATCAATAAAAATAACATTACCTCGTATCGAAATAAAGAAAAAAGATTACTTGAGTTCAATGTACGGTAGTTAGATTGGGTTGTTGTTCCTATGTGGCTAAATTGAATAAAAAGGGAGTTGGAAAAACTGTGACACGATAGTTGCAGCAGGACGAGGGAGAAGGTGGAGGATTCCCGGCGTGCGGGCGCAGGGAGGCCACTGGCTGCCTCGGCGGCTGTTACGGAGAACGCACGCCGGCGGTAAGGTCACTACCGAAACTTATAAAAATCCATTACTACACTCGCCTTACACCTGCTTGAGACGAAATTTAGTTATACGAGTTAGTAATGGATTCAAATTATATAATGGTACAAGTTACTGCGGTCCATTCTTATAACTTATCATTACGATCTTTTCATTGGCTACGTGAATTTTGGAAATTACTTCATAAAATTTTACATAACGAGTGACACATTGAACAATAAAGTATAACAAATATAACTTGATGACGCATAAATCTTGAAAGTGCCCATTCATTCGTAGTCCTATTAAAAAGTGATATAAAAGGAAAACATAATAATATTTTTATAAATACATTAACAGGAAAGCACATTTATTTCCTTAATATACACGGCCATAGTATTCTTCCAACTATTTCACTAAAACCTAGTCTTAGAGGTAGTTTTAGTAAAGCTGTAAGTGCGTATAACGTATAAGCACTATTTACTAGTTTAGATAATACGAGTATAACAAATAAACGATATCTAGTTACAAGTTGAACAAAAAATAGCAAACACGCATGTCATTACTGCTTGATGGAAGCTTTAACAACAATATGTAAGAGTAATTTCTAGCTAATCAATCTTCATACATAGCTGCTCATATCATATTATAACATATGAAATTAATTTATAACAGAAGAAATAGGTTTTATATCGGACATTAAAATCATGCGAATTCGACTGTACTGACTGCGAATGAGGTGTACAACAAGTAGATAAATGATGAATATTCGAACAAATTTTGAAATAGGTCATCGTTTATCTAAATATCATAGAAGATTAAAAATTCAAAGCTATAAGAAAAACGATTCAATTCGAGTAAGCAATAAATTTCAAGAAAATATAAATAAATATGTATGGACAAATCACATAGATTGAGTTGGCTCCAAAGTAAGTTCGAGACTTGTGTTATGGGTTACCAACTCAACGATACTATATTTTATAACATATACATAAGTAGATAAACATCAAAGACAATGAAAACATCAAAGAAGCCAATCTGAAAAAGTTCATTTTCCATGATGACCTGACCGGGGATCGAACCCGGGACCCTCAGCATAGCAGGCCGGCGTGATGACCGTTAGGCCAAAATAATTTATTCAAATAACAACCAAAAGTTTCACCATAGAAATACAATACTAAAAATAAGACAATATCGAAGGCTGCTGAAAAGTATTCGGCAACTCCCTATAACTATTTTTAAATTCAAACAGAACTCTTACGTGTTGTTGTTAAATGGCAAATGCACAAGTCTTATTAAGGAAAATAATTTTAACTTTGAATAAATTCACAGTACTCTACAAGTCTGGCTGATGAAGCACGTGATAATCATGCACAACAGATTGAAAGAGCTGAAATAGCTAATTTAGTTCGCTCTAGAATGGAGTCATTAAATTTAACTGGTATTGATTATGATGACGTAAGCGAGAAACGTAATAGCCTTTCTTATGTAATCATCAATCCAAGCTGCGATTTGAACTTACAAGAGGGGGATATTATGTGAGTGTTTTTTTTGTAATGATAAACACGCTTATTTTTTGTATCCAAATCCGAAATAATAAAAAATCTCTTTCAGATACCTTGTTCGCCCTTCGCCGTTTTCTGCTCAGAAAACTTTTGAACGACACAACAGTAGAAGAAAATCTAATATTAGCTTCTGCTCGCAAGCTTTGATTCAAGCTCAAAACGTTGCCAGCAGAAGAGGTTCTGGCATAGCAGCGAGCTTTACACAACCTCGTGCACCTCCACTCTCCACTACTAAAGCAAACTCACTTTCATTACCTGATAGTCCAACTATTATAACCGATTTTCGTGGTCGTTCCAACTCGCTTAGAGTTGTTGATGACATATTATTGAGGCGTTCCAACTCTCTAAGACAAGGCCTAAGTGGAGTTGCTTCGCGGCGCCGAAAGAGTAGCCTTGAAGAAATAGGTATATCTCATTTTAATTCCTTATTGCAACATCAACAGCAACAACAACAGCAGAATGCAAATGCAATAAAAATTGCTCTTAATGGAAGTATTGGACTGGAAGTGACGCCACCTGAAGAAAGCCCATCAGATCGTTTTCCAGGGCCCAGTATCCCTCTTAGCGGCTATCAAGAAGTAGAAGCTGCTTTACCATCTACATCTATAGGTCCCAATTTGTCGACCTCTGCAGCCACCAATGACCCACAACATCTCCAAGGGACTATTGTATGATACCACCTAATGTGGGGGCGTCGTCTCAGTTCCGTTATTAGAAATAAGTGGACTTAGATCCGTAGGATGACGGCATCTGATAGTTTCCCTTTCTAAATTCAGCGGAATTGTATTATCATAGCGTCTCTACTTCGCACGTAGTTTTGATTTATTAGTGTTGGAACTGTGAAGTTGTGTACTTTCGAACATAGTTGTCTAGGCAAATGGAATATGAGCTGTGTAATTTAAGCGGGATCAACTAGTTACTTAAATATATGGAAATCAGCGTTCTGCTGTATATTATATATAAGATATTATTTAGTCTTTCTTCATAAACACTGTAAATAAACGAATAGCTTAATTATTTACAAATAAATAAATGTACATAACGTGATTAAGTCAAACGTACCCTTTATATCAGCTTTTAGAAAAATACTTCTCTTAGGGCCACTTAAGCCTTTGTGGGTAGTAAAGTCGAAGAAACCCAAGATAATACGATTAATTATCAATTCTTCCTCGTCGCCTATACAATAGTCATTTTCGTCGTCGCCTAACTACTCAGATTGAGTATTCCTTTATAAGTTATTGCTAATTGGAGGAAATTGAAAACGAACTGTCTCTGTGCTCAAAACGAATTGATAGAGATGATATGCCAATTGCATCGCAAATAAATTAGTATTTACCAATTTCTTGATAAACTACTAAGGAAAAAATTATTTATATTATACATAGTTAAAACTACTTAGGCGACAAAGAAGAATATTTAATTATAATTTAAAGAGAATGTGATATGATCATTAGGTGATATCACCATGAAGGCGAGCAATGTTGTAGAATTAATTTCGATGAGATGTTTTGAAGATGGTACTCAGTTAATTAGCGAAACTAAAAAAATGTCGTGTCAAAACATTCAAAAGCAAGAGATTTATTAGTTTCGTATATCGGTTGAGTTTTTTTTATTAATTATTAAGAGTTAATTGATATTCTACGCTGTCAAGTTAGAGCTGACTAAAGGCGTAAGCTGGCCTTTGAATTTAGAATTTACAGACCAAATTATCTATAAATATATCAATCAAATTGAATTATATCTAGATTCTACATACACATATAAATTAAGTAGTTTTGATGACAGATTTAAATACTCATGGTATCAAATCAGTTAACCAAATAATAAACTTCATGTATGTAAAACAAACTTGTATTATTTCTCCTATTCCACATATCCCTACTGTGCTATTCAGATAGAAAAGTTGTTCTTTTTTTTAAACCTGGAACCAAGGAAATGGACACCAAAAATGATTAGGTAAATCATTTTTGGACACGTTATTTTTTACTTACTTACTACTTACCTATGGCATACCATTTTTTTTTTCGCGCTCACAACACACACAGGACACACACAACAAAATCCTGGGTGCCACAGGGCACCCAAGTCTGCCCCTGTACGGGTGCAAGAGGTGATAGGCAGGTGACACCCACACATTGCGCCCGATACAGAGGCAGCCACCCTTCGGCCGCAGAGGACAGGGGGGATCGTCGAGAGACATACCGACTCTCCTCTTCCCCTGTATTCAGCGCCACGGCTGCGCTGTGGTCGCGGAGGGCAAACCCCCGCGACCCCACCTCTGGTCCCCTCTAGTTTCCACATCCAAAGGCTGGTGGCTGGTCACCAGTCAATGGCAGTACTACCGAGGGGACCGTCCAATAGGCCCAGAGCACCTACCAAAGTCTCTGGGCCTTGGCTTCCTCTTGGTTCACCGGGGTGGCTGGTTGTGTCAGACCAGCCCCCCCCGGTTATTAAGCCCCACCATCGCGACAAGATGGGAACACGTCGGGGGGGCCTATGGCACATCTACACCAACGTTATGGTCATTGGGCCCTTGGGGAAAACACGCTCAATTCAAAAATTTGAGAGGTCGCAGATTTTTAACGGATGAAGAGATGTGAACGACCATTTGGACGCCAAGACAATTTTTTTTACTGGTATAATGTCACTAATTGACAAATGTCATACATAGAAAAATAAATCATCCATCTATGTCTTTTCTATTATCTTTAGGTAGATTACTTATCAGTCACCCCTCGTAGTTTTGGACCACTAAACTAGATACTATCTTCTAGTGCTTACCTAACCTACACTCTCCTTAATTTTTAACTGATTTTTCCTTAACTATCAGAACGAGAGAGGCATAAGACAAGTCATAAATAAATAAATATATTAGGACAAATTACACAGATTGAGCTAGCCTCAAAGTAAGTTTGAGACTTGTGTTATGAGATACTAACTCAACGATACTAATCTGGAAAACTACATAGGAGACACAGTTTCTGAAGAACATCAGCTTGTAACGCCACGCATTATGACCTCTTTAGTCATATCGCGTGCGTGCTGGCATGA
Organism: Plodia interpunctella; assembly: GCF_027563975.2. Lineage (NCBI taxonomy): Eukaryota > Metazoa > Arthropoda > Insecta > Lepidoptera > Pyralidae > Plodia > Plodia interpunctella. The sequence goes on along the minus strand of NC_071324.2, from coordinate 6,553,907 downwards.
TTTTTATCTCTTTCAGTCTAAATTTAAAATTTTAAATTTATTGTTCCACTTGATATTTTGAAATCACATTTTGACTCATTCATTACCATAACGATATCGGCACGTACCACAGTACGGTGTAATAATAATAAAATATATATATAATAAAATATCTTAAATTATTTATAGACCATTGAAGAGTAAGTGTTTTAATATGTTTCGGAAAAGTGTTCTAAATTTTACAGTGATTTAGTGCTATAGTTTATGTATTTTTTTATTGTTCACAGATCTGTATTTTACTTATCAATTATACTATTATACAACTGTCTGCCTTTGCCTATTTCTACTCCAACTCCAACCTACCCTGAGATTACCCTATCACCTAATAAGCTGAAGGACGTCTGGCAGACAGTCGATTGAAAATTCACATACAAGTCTTAAATATTGTGGTAGCTGAGTTGTAGTGGTTGATTGGCGTTTTATAATAAAATTGTTTCTATTCAATAAACTTGCCGTGACTTGAATTTTAAAAAAATCTTATCATCAACTATTTCTAATCGGATTATATGGACAATCATGCATGTGATTGCAACTTTGAGCGGAATCATGCCTATCATGTAACTGTATGTTTCACCTTAAAACAATTGACCAACTATGATTTACTTAAAGGTTTCCATTTTAGTAACAGTTGGAACTATTTTGACTATGGTATAAATTTAAGTGTAACATTAAATGCATTTTAATATTTTTTCTTTTGTGTAAAACCATATCAGATTTATTGTAATTTACAAATAAGTGATTATTCCAGGCCTCTTTACATTTTGAAGATACGCGAAGAGATATAAATGTGAGACATTATTTTATTATCATATTTACATTTAGTTCTTTTAGATTAATAATAAATGCGCGAAGCGCAAAGGCACTAGCCCTTGCGCTTCGCTTGGCTCGTCTTGGCAGGGACACTCCCGTGACTCCTTAGATTAGGACCACATTATATGTGTCATTACGATAACGTAATGATGAATGATTGAATGTTCCACGTCAAAAAGCACATGTTAACATTTAATTCTTCGGTGGTAAACTATAAAGGTGAAGTTCACACACTAGACATTGTTAGATGTACCAAATTTGGAAATTGTATTTCACTTCTCACAATAGATGTCAAGCCCTAAAGTGTACATACAAAGTATACTATAAAGCAAAAAAGTAAAATCTTCATCTAATTAACTTAAAACTACGTGGCCAATAACTTAATTAGCCAAAACATACAACAGGCGCCTTCTCCTACATCTATATAGGCATAACTATCCTTCGAAGACAACTCGCGTAGTCACTTACGTCGTATTAACGTTAAGCTCTTGATTAATCTACTACTCCTATTAGCGTACTTGCATTGGGTGAGGCCTGTAATATAATCATATAAATACAGTAGTTATATTCCTTGGTGCACGAAAGTAACATACAAAAATAATTATCACACACTACAGATAAAAGGCACAAAGGCGAACTCATTACTAAAGCGATTTCTTCCAGTCACCTTTTGGGTGGGAAAAAAATATAAAAAAGAACATAGTATAATGCTGCACTTTTTTAGGCTGCTTCGAGTAAAAATTGCACTGCTAAGGTATGTTGTATTAAATGATAAAAATTATAATAAGCACATATGTACAACGTAACACCTACGGAACCGTGCGGTTCACAAGGAGCGACACCTAGAATTGATCGAGCTTGATCACCTCGCTCCCGCTACAAATTTTTCAGTCATCCAAATTCATCTTAATCTTCGTTTTAAGAAAGATATCATATTTATTTATATTTCTTTTAGATATCATATTTATTGATATTTCTTTGTAAAATTTAGGAAAGTAAACACGGCGCGTTGGCCGATAAACTTTATTTTCTTCGTAATTCCAGATTTTTTAGAAAACAACAATTAGTAATGGTATCTGTTAATTTACGTTGAATTTACCGTGATCATTGGTATATAAAAACTATAGACAGAGTAGTACTTTACTAAAATGTAGTTACTATTTTTCAGTGTAAAGGAGATGACTGTAAAGCAAATGTAAGAAATATAAATCATAAACACCAATATAATTAGAAGTTTTACACCAATATATTTAGAAGTTTTACAATAATTAGATAAGCGTACATACATATTTTACAATTTATTTTATTTTGTTTATATAATAAATACATTTCAGCAAACAATATATAATGCAGGTTATTAATATTAAGATTATTAAATACTTTGCCGATGGTACATTTACGGTTCTACCCAGATTTAGGTATATCTTCGATTGGAATAAACAACAAACAAACAAACAAAAATAGTAACAAATTACAAATACTAATGCAAAGCACTCAATTTTCGCTGGTATGACAGACCGCAAGGAACCCACTTATAATCTTATTAATCGCAAATACCACAAATGGAAACCCATGAAAATACATTGTGACTTCGAATAATAGGTGAAATGCAGTGTGTTTATGAAAACTCATCACTTGTTCATTATTTACTTACATTTTTCCGTTGCTAGGGATATTTTCTAAGAATCCCTTATAATGTGTTGTGTGTGTAATTATTCATTGCAAACTTCACGTCAATTACAGTGTACCGGAACAATGTCTTCAGCGATGGTATGATCAAAATGTATACTAATATCTATATCTTCTATGTCAATAATAAAACTGTAAGTGGATTACGTTTGTTCCCGCATGCGGATTTTTCAGTTGTAAAGCGGATGGTCTAACTTAAAATCTTGTATAGGTTTTACTGCAATAATTTCTTAGAACAAAAGATATTAACAATAATAAGATATGAGCGGACGCACGAATTACACGCGGGCGAGGTCGCGGGCAAAAGCTAGTCATAAATAAGAAAGGAGTTTATTACGTCTTCACTCTTTCTTGTCCTATATCATTTCGAATTTACGGATTCATATATTTAGGAGTTCGAAGGTGGATATCAATTTTAAAGAAACAAGGGCGTGCATCCTATACATTACCGCTCCGTTGTTTATTAAGATTTTGACAGTGACTTGCGTCAAATTTCCCTACAATTTCTGCGTTGTCTGTCGACCAATGTCGAGACAACAGAAGACCTCGGGAATGATTGGGCCGCAACCTAAATACTTAGCTCCGGCTCCGGCATCTAATGGCCAATGTTCCTTGCAAATCTAATCGACATGAATGGTATTGAGAATTAGTAAGAATATAATTAATAATTTAAATACAAGTAATTCATTTCAGGCCATAGGATTTCACTCTTCAGCAACGGTAATTTATTAAATTTATAATGTTTCAAATTATTTGTCGAAAATTAAAATATATTAATTTATATTTTGACAAATGTTGAATAATTTTAAATATAAGCTGATAAAAATTATTGACACACAACTTTAGTATATGATTGACTGATGCCCGATCGCAGGCATCTGAAGTGTTTAGAAATAAATGTGAAAGAAGAATAAAAATAAAACTTATCTTGCGAATATAATACATGCCATCATTTTATATCATTGGATGAATAAAAACAACACCTAAATAAAAAATCCTTTGAACTATAGACAGATAATACAAAAAATATGCAGCTAAGTATTTACTCCCCATTTTATTTTACATAACCAGCGACAATATAAATAGCTGACAAATTTTCTCTAAAGCTCACATTCAAAATTAAGTAGGCGCATTATGCAATAAATGTTGAACTATATGGTCGCAATCTAAAATAAAAATAAAAAATGTCATCTTGACTTCTGGCTCCTTCCGTCTAGGCTGAATACTAAATACGTTTTTTCACTCTCAACAAAATATAATAATCTTGTGCAATCTCGGCTGATGTTTTATTTCATCGATTACTTTTTAACAATAAATGTGACTATATCACGTCCGTTATATTTTAAAATTTCACGACTTTATCCAGTGATACCGCACGCAAAGGACTATTATTAAAATGATGATTATATACGACAAATTTAGCAATAGCTGATTTCAGCTTATGTTGATGTAAGTCATGCGTTAGATAAATTGCTTTAAATGTTACACTGTAAAAAAAATTATCACCAACTTTTATTATTTTTTTACTAAAAAGATGCTGTTAAGGTTTTAGGATAGGCAAGTAATTTTTTAATGAATTACGGAACTCTCTTACACAACTGCTCCTATTATAGGCCCGTGGTCAAACTAGTTGGACGGAGCAGCTGGACCGCTGCCCCGAATATTAATATGTTCACCCTTGACAAGTTACAACTATCTAGTACCAGTTGTTTTTGAGCTAAACCGCGGACAGACATGGCGAAATTATTTCCTTTCTAAACCTTGAAAAAAGTTCCAAATAAATACTTGAAGCAACACATTTTATTACTCTAATTTTCTAGAATTAACAAGTTAATTATTGACGACTTTCGATGTTGACAATATTTTATTTTAGGTATATGGTGACTTATCAATAGCCGAAGTAAGTGGTACCTACAAAGAATCAATTTTCTAATAATAATACTCTTTGGATATATAATGTTAGTATTTATAATTTAATCGTCTACTGAACGGGTTACGATGAAATTTAAACTGCTTTTTATCCCGATATTCCATGAACTCTACTAATTATTTTACAAACTTATTAAAATAATCATAGTAATCCTACTGCCTGCAATGCGAAAGTTTGTATATTCGTGAGTGTATTAACACACTTCTTAATGTTTGTTACTCAATCAATGTTATGTATAATATTTGGTAAATGCTTAAATATCTACATATTATGAGGGTTAGGACAAAAGGTACTTTGCCCCGAAATTCCCACTGGAGTGACAGCCTGGCGCGCAAATTGACCTTCATTATAATAAAATGTTATTTTTTAGTGTCAGGGGCCATTTTGTAAAGTGTTCGTAAGTAAATCCCAACTATAATATAACAAATGTGAAAGTACATTAGTTTGTTCACTCTCAAAGCATTATTTAGGTACTGGACTGATTGTTATGAATTTTGACACAGGGTACTTTTTATCAAGAAATGCTCGAAAATAAAAAGTAGCCACGGGAGCGAAGCCGCCGGAGTTCAGCTAGTAATAAACATATGTTTAGTAGAACTTCTTTTGTACTGTGTGATTTTCCCTACATTACTCTCGACTCCGTCTCCGTTACCCTGACCCACGTGTAGCACGCATCATAGAAAAAGAGATCGAATTTTCCGTTTATTCATAATATGTCGCAATATTAGTAATATTATAGAAACCATTAACGAGTTATTTTTATTAGACAGACCCGTCCTGAGTTTGGAGCTTTGGAAGACTAGAGACGGTGTATACGATATAAATGAAAACGATAAAAAAAGATATAGAATTTTGTTTAAACTATAAAACGTGTTAAGACGAGAACATTTTTAGGTATACCCAAATGTCTATGTGAACATTTAACTATATTTTAAGTGTAATAAGAATAAAAATGTGCAACGTTAATAGGTCCGGGCAGTAGGTATATCAAGGAGTCCACGTTTGGGGACGAGCCTTGGAGCCTCTCCTTCAAGCTCAATGCTCAAAGCTTCGAATTTGAAACTCAGTCGTTGCAGGTGCAAGAGAAGTTCAAACATCATAATATTCCACATATAATCAACCAAGTGAAAGTGGAAAATATCAAGAAAAAGATCTGCTCTGGCCAGAGCCGAGCAAGTCAAATGTCGACAAAGAAAACAGTGGCGCTTTTACTGTAGGCTAGTAGTAGGCTGAGTAGGCTGGGACCATGGGAATGAACTAAATGTTCAACATTTAGTTGATCATTATAATTTGAAGGAGACAAATCAACAAATAAATATTTTTAATTTTAAACACACGTCGTAATTTATATAGTCAATTTAAAATAAATTTGATCAAGAAATATAAATATTGAGGCAATATTTGTGTTTTTTTTTTTAAACTTATTGTGTCCATCTAGTCTAGTTACAATCAGAAATTACAATTTTTGTTCGAATATCATCAGAAATTTTCTTTCCGCATATTTACCAGCTTTACATAATTACAATATTATATCAAACATACGATCTTTTGATCCAGCTCGAAGGACCAAAACATGTTACGTGGGTACTCGGAACGATAATCAAAAACCAGGCGTCTAATAAATGTTACGCTATGCTTAATAAAAACTTGAACAAAAATGCATAATTTTTCGTCATGATGGAAAATGATCTTTTTCTGATTGGCCCGGGTCTTGGATGTTTATCTATATATGTATATGTTATAAAATACAGTATCGTTGAGTTAGTATCCCATAACACAAGTCTCGAACTTACTTTGGGGCTAGCTCAATCTGTGTGTGTATTTATTTGTTTATATTTATTCCTAGTGTGGACGCATTAAAAAAGCAAAATCTTTGAAGAAACTAAATCGAAGTAGTAATCGAAAATCAAGTGGTTCTCCGAAATACTAAGTACATACATACCATCATTTATTGGTTGTTGTCTCCGTTTCGATTTGACTCTGTACGGCAAGTCTAGTGGTGTACGCGAGCCTTTACAAAAATTTATTATAGATTAAATCTACAATCTACTAGATTGTATAATGGGACAATGGTGACAACCCAAATATCCGCAGCTGACAGCACACGTGCAGACTTCGTTATATATACTCGTACTTCATAGTCTTATTTCCTCATGGTCGAGGGTCGTGGTCATTTCGTGGAATGAGACAACAACTTTCTTGGCACTTAATGTAAATTAAGATTTTTAACACATTTTACAATACTTAAATTTAAATATATATGTTTTGCTTTCAGTGCGACGGAATTATAAATGTGTGCATGTCTAAGGTAAATAAATTTTAATTAGCATTATGTATTATACGTTCATTACAAAGGTCATATAGGACAAAACTTTAGTAAAATTTAAAGTTCACACTCGCTAAACAAAACACACTGAACATAATAATAAACATTTTCCTCAGTTCCAACTATCCTCCTTCAACAAATGTAATAAATGCATTTAAATTTTTCAGTGTGCCGGTCGTGCCTGTGAGGCAACGGTGAGTCTGTTAGGCCAGTTTTTTCAGTCTCGTTACTTTTGGTTCTGATTACTTCCTAAAAGTAAAGGCATAATATTGTTAAAGTAATTACATTTTTACCAAATCTTATTGTTCATGGCTTCAAAAATGATATTTTCTGGCACTCATTTCACTCATTTTTAGGATTTCTAACCTCAAAAGATAAATGGAACCTTTATAGCATCAATGAGTGTCAGTTGTCAGAGGAAGTTCTCATCCAAACTCTAAATTGACGTCCTGAGCCATTGACAAGCTGTAACTCCTTACATCTTAACAATGGCTCATTTATTATTATCATCAAAGTTAAACCTTGCTGTACAGCAGAGTGTATGTGTGGCAAGTTGGCATTTTTTCACTAAGATAATTAAAAGAAAATAAAATTATTATTGATCACCACTGCTTGGAGATCATTAGCCCTTTTGTATACGTTTTAACGAAATGATATAGTTTATAATATTATTTTCGCGAATTGTCATATTTATTTATTTAAAAAAATAGTTATGAAAATCTATTATTTTTGTGTCGAATTATGCTATTTCACAGGGGAATGAATAAACCAATAAATGTCAAACCCATGAATATTTTTTTCACATTATGATTAACAAAGTTGTCTAATTTTTCAGTGTCGTTCCGGATCATGTCTAACATATGTAAGTAAAATAAGACAAAATACTGCCACATGCTGTCTAACGACGTAAAATTCCATAAAATCGTGCTGCATACGCACTGGCTTCAAATCCAATAAGTAGGTATTCGTACTAACGAAAAATAAATGGCAATTTTAGTCCAGTAGTGGAAAGTGATTTTAAGCAAAATTAAAGTTATGATATTATTAAAGTTGGTTATATAAGAATATTTCGTTATGGGCATGACTTATCTCTTTAGAGCTTTTGTGTGCGTTAGGTATAATTTGGGTATTTTCATTATCTCTGAATAAATATAATCATTTAAACTTAATATTTTGTTTGCAACTGTCACCCATTCGTTTTTTATATTATTTTGTATACTTATTAGAAAATTAAAGATACCTATGAATATGAAAAAAAACTGGTTTCGATAATATTGAATTAGAGTTACTGAAATTGACAAAATAAGCTTGAAGGCTTCATATAAAATTACTAATAAAAAGAGTGGATTTGAAGAAATACCCACATTCCCTTGCCCAAGATGTGGAACTAACTCACATCTCCTTGCTGTTTGTACCAATACACAAAAAGTTTGTTTTGCAGGTGTGGCAAAAAAAAACGACACATTTCCTCATTGTCCAAATTGTCATAAATCAAACCAAAAAAACTAAATAAGAATGAGTTTAAACATATCCAAAATTCTATTAAATTTGATAAAACAGATTGGAATAATTGGGTTAACTATATAAAACTTTTCTTTAGATCCCATAATAAGAAAACTCTCCTTTTTAAAAATAAAGACACAATACGTACTTACTTATATATTAAAGTGAATAAACTTACTTTAAATGGTTTATTAGATAGTGGTAGTTCCATTACTATTCTTGGTAAGGATTCTCATACAATTTTACTTAAATCAGGTTTCTCATTAAACAAAGACCAATGTATCTTAGGTACCGTAGCTAACGGTCAACCAATATTGCTCCCAACATACTTCGTAACATTAACACTCACTCAACATCTCAAAAAGACATTTTTTTAATTTATTCTACTTCCACCAATCTTCACACTTTTCAAAACTTAACAAACATACAACAAGAATTAGCTAATATAATAATTAGAAAATTTTAAACAAATTTCTACTGAAAATAAACCATTAGGAAAATTCACCTCACCGAACATCATATCGATACCGGTGATCATGCCCTATTGGTCAACGTCATATATATCGTCTATCTCCCGAGAAACAAAAAGCACTGAAAGCAGAGAGAGTAGGTAATTGAGCCTTGTGAAAGCCCATGGCTTAGCCCTGTTATCATTACTCCTAAAAAAGATGGCACCTGACGCTTCTGTGTAGATAGGCGAAAATTAAATAGCATCACTCGTAAAGACGCTTACGAATTACCTTTAATTTCAGATATATTAGATAACGTAAAAAATTGTAAATATTCATCCATTGATATCGCAAAAGCATTTTGGGAAATTCCTTTACGAAAGGAAGATCGTCCTAAGACGGCATTCCATGTTCCTGGTATGTACTAGTACCATTTAAAGTAATGCCCTTGGGTCTAACTAATGCCCCAAAACAATTCTGTCGTGATATACTCGTATTACGATATGAATAGAATACGATGACATCGGGGTTGGCAGAGAGTTTCGACCGCTGCGGACGCGCTGACATTAGAATTTTTCAAATTTTAACAAAGACAGGAATGAGTTTTACTATATGACTTTAAGATATTTGAGATTGAGTACTGTACTGTACTGTAGTAATGTAAATTTTATGAATGATTGATTTTGGAAATGATTCCTACCTTAAGAAAATTGACCGCGCAGCCGCAGCGATGAAAAGTATAATTATAAGTATATCGAAAAAAATGTGCACAATGCAATGCACGTTAGAAACTTGTTGAATTACAGCTATAAGCTGTACTAAATAACCTTATGCCGGAAAAATCTTCTTACACATCATTATCCATGTAAGCAGGTATCGTTTAAAACACTATGTATCAACTCTGAAGAAAGTACGATTTTCAACTAGGGAGATTAACGCCATCAGCTATTATGCATTAGGGTACAACATAAGTGGGTGAATTTCACGAGTGTTTTACCGCTGCGTGTAGCGTTTCATTACCGTCCAAATTTTTTTTTAAATACAGAATTGATTACCGTGTTGTATGGTACAATTTAATAAACACTAATGAGAGCCCGCGACGGAGTTCAAAACGCTCGTGAAAGAATGTGGTACTGTGTTTCATTTTTCGAAGTTTCGGTAAAGAGGCAGAGAGAGGACTTGTTTATTAGTCAAAAATGTTTTTGATAATGAATTAGTTTTATTCTAGAGTGATGGATTGTCTTCATCGTCTAACGTGAGTTTATAACGAATACATATTTATCGCTTGCATCATGTATAACTTTAAAAAGTTTTAGTGGGAAAAATAGTTAGAATATAAAAAACACTGATCTAAAAAGATTATGTTTACTGCAGTTGATGCGATTGCATTTTTATGCTCTTTAAATTGATGGCTGTACACGTTAATTTTATTATTTACGTTTAGTGTGTGGGGCATAAGTGTAGCGCAAACGTAAGTCAAATTTAAGTATGTTCGAATTAAATTACTTGTGAATGTTATTGCAAGTTACAAATACGTGATTAATAAAATCCATAATTAATAATTTCAGTGCACAGGCGTGAGTTGTAAATCTGAGGTAATTAAAAAAATAGTCTATACATATAATAAATTAACTAAAATGGATAGAGGGACCTTTGAGCGTTAATTTGGAAAATGGATAGCGGATATACTTCAACCCAGAAAATTAAAGAGACCGCGTAGACTATCCACGACAAACGACCCTTTTAGGGTTTTTGAAGTTATGTCAAGAAGTCGAATTTTCAAAGTTATCGTTAGTAATATGCGGGACCTTATTCATAAGTTAACGTTTTTTACAAATAAACAGAGGTATTTTTAATTGACTTCGACGCGGCGGCACTCCTGTAGAGGAATTTTCCAGGGGTGAAGATGCTGCCTTGCCAGTATACACTGTTCATCCCAGCCATCGTGAATGCTATTATTTGCTGTTGTTACTGCACAATGTACCAGGGCCCACGTTTTTAAAACGCGTTTTTAAAAACGATTGACAGTGTAGAGTTTGCTATGTTCCAAGCAGCTTGCAGAGCTCTTCACGTGCTTGAAGGCGATGAACACTATATATATAACCCCTCGAGGAGGTAGTAGGTTAGTGATTTCCTGTAATGTTAGTGTTTTTGATATTTCCGACCCACGGGGTTTTCCCAAGTTTTTTTTACAAGACGAATTTTTCTAAAGAAAAATTTTTTTTTAATATACTCTGAGGCTAAACTCGAACCATGAAATCAATCCAACTGATGAAAGAGCATTCACTTTCTTCTATACAAGATATTGTTTTTTCAATTGCAGGTAAGTCATTGAGTGACTACGGTCTTCCTCAAATACTGCCCGATATACTTTATATTATTTGCGAATACATTGCAGAAACAAGTTACAACTCAACAAAATTGAACGCCATAGTCGAAGATATTTTATTTAATTTTACACGGGAATAGTCTCAAATATTTCAATAGTCGTCCAAAGTACCTTTAATAATGAAGGAAAGCTGTTTATCCTAGATGCCCTGGGAGGAACAGGGAAGACCTTTGTAATTAAGGCAATACTAGCTGAAATACGAAGACAAGGTAAAATCGCTCTAGCAACTGCGACGTCACGTATCAAGGCTGCCTAGCTTCCCGGAGGGAAAACAGCTCACACAATGTTTAAAATACCACTAGATACGATGTCGCCAACTTCAACCTGTGCGATATCACGCAACTGTGAATGGGATGGAATGTTGGATAGATAACAAGGAATGTTGCCTCATCATCGTTTGTGATAAATACAAACAAAAAACCTGATGAGAAACTGTACACCGCCAAAACTGTGAACGGTACTCAGCTGAAAGTAACAGCATTGCATAGACAAGACAAGAATCTCAGTAGATTCTTACAGGATGTGGTTCAGAGGTAATCAATATCAATAAGTCACAAGGTTTATAACTTTAAGAGTCGCTGGAGTGGATTTAAGATAGTTTTTCCCACGGCCAACTTTACGCTTGCTCACGGGTCAGTAGTGCGGTCCATCTATTTTTACTAGCGACATTATTAGCTTTCCGTATGGAAACATTATTAGTTTTCCATTCGGAAAGCTAATAATGTCGTATATAAACAAATTCTTTGAGTTTACTTTACCTCAAAGGATTGCTGTATTGACCAAATATATTTTATTGGTAAGGTCACTTGTATATCGATTTCACATTATATACATTCAACTCGAAATTTACGCGGACGAAGTCGCAAATTTACAAATGTGATTACGAACAGGCCCAAATGAAGTATGTTAATAATTCCTTTCCGGGTGTAAAATGGCTGCTTTTATCACTTAAGGCAGAATGGAAAAATCAAAAGAGCTGAAAACAACATTCTCTAAAGAGGGTAGAAAAATAACTAGATTGTGTTCTGTTTCCACCCCTGCCTTTACAACGAATTCCTGAGGCTTGGGGACAAATTCTAGAACAAGCTCCAATCACCACCAAAATGCAAGCTTTCCTTAAATACTTGGATTATTTTATCTGTAGTTATGGTCCTGTCCCAGTAGATTCTAATATTGCCATTATCTAGTATGGCTTCCGGTTGGTATTTATAATGGGTATTTTGTGAGGAATAAAATTATTTTTGTGTGCTAGATGCTGATACACAATAGCAGCCACTTGATCGTGGCGATGCTTATAATCAGTTTGTGCCAGGGATTTTCAGGCTCAGGTTATGTGTTGTATTGTCTCGGGGTTAGAATGGCAATGTCTGCATATGTCGGATGGAATGACAGCTCGTATGATATGTTTTTGATAATTTCGTGTGTCTATAACTTGATCTTGAATCGCTATCATGAACGCTTCAGTTTCTGGGAAGAGCTCACCTCGACGCAGCCAGGCGTTCGACGCTAGTTTGTCGACATAGGGCTGTTCAATGTCTTGGTAATGCCTGCCATGAAGGGATTTCTGCTTCCATGATGCGATTTTATCGTGTATGGTGATGACTTGTTCTTTTCTTTGGGTATTTCTGTCTCTAAGATTAACGGGTGTCAGTTTTTTATCAGCATTATTTATGAAGTTTGGAATGTACATAGAAAAAACTCGAGTTTTATTACAAATACAAACATTTAAATTAAATTTCAGTGTGAAGGAACTAGCTGCATATCAGAGGTAAATAACATTAAAATAGTATTCATTATCGACGAAATATAGCTTCAGATACACATTCTGCGCCAGAAAACATTCGCACCAAACACGGTACATACCCACTCGATAGAGATGTAGAAAATAATAGAATATTCAAAAATTCTTATATTGTTAGAATAATCGATTTTTATTCATAGATTTTTGTCTAGAAAAATTGAAATTTTATTTCGTTATTAAAGACCAAATTTTCTTTTTTAGAGAAGTTTTAATATTTTAAATAATTTTTACTTTAAATATAAATACAACACTCAGTTACTGAGGGTTGTATTTAAAAAATATATATACAATTCACTACTGTATTGAACATTTGTGTGTATGTGAATTGTACATTTTCCTACTTAAATAGTGAAACGTTGAAGTATGTTAAATTCAATGTTTTACTATATAGGGAATAAACTATATAATACGGATGTATCAAATATTTTGATAATAAAGATGATTGTTTATTTAGTGAAGTGAAGATTTTTTTTTATCGTGAACGGAGTGGATGATTTTTTTTTTTAGTTTATTTAATAAGTTTTTATTTTTTATGTGCTAATTACGACGAAATTTTTTTTTTCAAACAAATAATCGATTTTTTTGAAAATTGATTATTTGTATAGTTATTTACGAAACCCTTTTCATCCTTTTAGTCCTCAATAAAATTAAGAACCCTTCCGAAAAGTTCTTTACTTGGTTTTTTGTAATGAAAATCGGCGGGAATACAACTTTTACTTTAAAATGTTTTATTCTTGTAATGTCGGTTTTTTTCTACTTACCTCACAATCGAGATGTATGTGATGTGTAGAGTAAATCATCAATTGCACCCTCGAGCTATAGGCGACTTCGCTGCGCTCGTGCGCCTAAATATCTCAAGCTGCAATTGCTGCCTTACAGCCCTTGGCTACTAATCGACTATTTGGTATATAAGTACATCATGTGATTCTGATTTTAACAAAGTGAAAAAAATGCTTGTTAGGGGCTATCAACATAAGTATTGACTTTAAAATTTTTCGATTTCAGTGTTTTGCTAAAGACTGTAAAGCTCATGTAAGTAAAAATCTGTTTCACATTACAAAAAGGGTCCCAACCCCTTTCCCGCTAGGTATGGTCCCAAGTTCCGCTACGTATCCGTTTCTAGTATCTTTGTTCTTGCGTTTTAATAACCACAAACGTCAATAATCCCCAGATCGTGAATTTTCAGTCTAAATTGACCTCGCTATGACGATGATGTACGACATGCGGCCAATTTCGGCATGGCGATAACTTCAAAAATATTGAACTAAACATGTCGCATGTGGCTTGTAGCCAATCTCACTGATAAAAGTCACTGGGACATTGAGAATAAGTGAGCAGTGAGCATAATTAAAATAGCACTGATCACTTGTTCGCAATGTACAAGGACTCAGTCAGTAAGAAAATAAACCATAGCCATGGTCGCTAAGGTTTATTTTCTATACCTATTCATTAATCAATTTAAATTGTTTTACCCCGAACAGTGCATCGGTCCAGCTTGCGAAGCAAAGGTAAAGACAACATAAAATTCAAATTACCTTTTGGAAATCGTCACAGAAACAAGAAAGACGGTCTTCACGAAACAAGCTTAACCTTGAACATCTCTACTATCTCTTCTAACCAAAATCACATAGGTTACATTCGGATATTCCAGTACACAATGTGTTAAAAAAGCCCTCAGACCTCCGAGGACTATTCGCCATACGGGCAAATAACGACTTTCTACATGTTTTTATCTTTTTCTCTATTTCTATTTTCGTGATATATACATTTATTTAACAATGTTTTATATTTGGTTAACAAACATATGGTTATGATTTGTTAACAAATATACGTATAAAATTTAATCCAGAATGACGTTCAATAGAATATATTCCCTCTAAGGACCATCGAATAGGGACAGAGGGAACCTATTCGATTAAACATTACTATTCCTTTCCGAACTACATGACCCTAAAACAAAGTAATAACTAAGAATCCCAATTAATTCAAATGCGAAAGTAAGTTGTATGTGTTACCTCTTCACGATTTGTCCAAATAGGTACATAGGTGCATACATAATGTACGGTACGGTGTACAAAGAGTAAATTATACACTGAAAAAGCCACAGATTCTAACGATGGTGTATGTTGAAGCGTTGAGTGCCGCGAACACACGAGATGTGAAACTTACATTTACACAACTCGACATAATTGTGTTTGGACCTTTCTAAATGACGTTTATATACAGCGATATTTACATTAATTTCTACCAGGAAATGTGTTAACTAATAATTTAATTTGGGAATATATTGGTTTTCACCAGGAAGGTGGTTTACCAAAATAATAAAAGATTATTTATTTATAATAATAAAATTGTCAAACATGCAAAATAATACATACACAATTTGAAATCTAACCTTAGCGACTCCGGTGCAAGTGTAAAGGTGCCTAAAACAGTGCGTTACCGCGCTGTATTGCTATGGCTATTCTTTGCACCAGAAAATATGCGCCAGAGCGGGCGTCACCGCATTTCTCCACTGCACGGTGCCCGATCTCCCTAATAAGGCGTTTGGTATCAGAGCCCCAGCTGCCCATTGTCCCCACGTAATGGGCACAATACGATATTGTGGCTCCATTGTGTCGTACTTCAGGCGCTTCTTCTCCGCCGCTTCCCAAATTATTATTATTCCCAAATTATTTTATATTATTCCCAAGGCAACTTTAATTAGATACCACATATATTTTCTCTTTTAAAGATGAAATATGATCATTCGTCGTATAAAAATACTTTTCCAATAAGAAATTCACGCAGTTCAAAGCCGAGCGCAAAAGCTAGACCCATAAAGTACATCTTTATAGCACTATATATTTAATTACCATTTTTATGTTTTAATTTCAGTGTTCTGGACGCCGATGCAAACATAGCCAAAGCTAACTGCAGTAAAATAAACTACCACCGATAATAAATGTTGTTTTATTCTTTTTTACGACATGCTATAAAATTGCCAATGCACGAGATTGACTATTTTAAAGTATCTTGTACGCTTGTGTAAGAAAACAGAAGGGAAAGAATGATTGGCCACTTGATAGGACATGACGCCTTATTTAAAACTATTTTTGAAAGAAATGTGAAAGAAAACGACGAAATCCTGTATTGTTACAACAAAAACAAATGCAAAAGTGTGATACCAATGCAGAACCAATACCTATAGCAAATACATTTAATTTTAGATTTGCTTAGCCAACTTCGAGCTTGATTACAAGTTGTAAGAATCTACACCCTGATATCATAACAAGATCGGAGAGACCATTGAGACACCACGTCAACATATATTTATGGTCTATTTCTTGTGTCAAATAGTCTCTCCGTAGTAAAACCTACTAAAGATCTTTGAGTTGAGACCGATTATGTTAACAGATCCGACACGCTGATGACATTGTTAAAATCTAAGCACTATCAGAACAACGAATTTATAATTGTCACTGTTATTCACGAACAAGATGAAGCATACTTTCAGCTAAGTGTCAATTTCAAATTTTGTACAATGCGATATTGAGAAAACATGCTTTAGTTTAAACTTTTTGTTTATGAATAACATTAAACCAATGCATTTTAGTCAAGGTAAAAGTGTCGCTTTATTGCCAAGGTGTTAAGCTTCACTTTGATTGCGAGAATATTGTATGGGATTTTACTACATTTTACTCTAAGAGTCTAGAGGTTCAGTCTAAGAGTCTCTGAATATTATGATACCACCACTATCATAATATTCAGAGATCTGAAGAAAATATAATGAACAAAGATCTTGATTAACACGTAAATAATTCACATTCCCTTATTTATATTACAATATTATATGCTTAATTAAATTAAATGACATGGTCAACTATTGCAATTCACATGTTGTTGTATGTTGGCAAAATCTTAATTTTAGACCGCCTAAATCGTCATTATCAGCATGAGAAGTAAAATAATTAAAACAAGCAAAGATATCATCGACCACGATCTACATATAAATTATATACTATTATATTACATAAAATGTTTAGTATTGGACTTGTGAAATACTAGGGTCAATAAGATTCAATCCAGCAATGTACCCAATAATTTTTATTCCGAATAATTATAGATACTTTCCAATAATAAACGATTTGTAACAAGACAGTCTATATCAGGACTTCAAAGAAAAAAAGCAAAAACGAGAGTCGCAGAACCAATATAACGAAAGCATATAATTTTGGAAAATCATAATTGCTATACTATAGCAGAACCTATAGCAAAATCATTAAATTTTGAAAAAGCAAAAGTGTGAGACCCAAGCAGAACCAATGCCTGTAGCAAAAACATTTAATTTTGGATTTCCTTAGCCAACTTCGCTCTTGAATATGTTAAAGTTAGAAAGTCATATGAAATACTGGCTCAAAAATGACGATGTTAGAAAAAGCGCTTTCGGCGAAAGACATCGGACCAATAACTGTAGGGTAAGTTGGAACTCGGGTTTAATCAAAATAATTGGTCCAAAAGCCCCCAACATTCTACAGTTACTGAACGCATTAAAAACAGATACCAAACATAAGCGAAGGCAACCGAAAAAAGCTTGCAAGACGGATCAAATCGCAACTGATAAGTTTATACAGGAAACACAGTTATATTATTAAATAATGATATAGCAATAGGTCATTTTTAAAATAAGATAAATTACCTATCTTATCTAATTTAATTTGTTTCCTGTTTAAATTTTTAAAGTTTTTTAATTTCAAAAAATACTCAAGGGAATCCTGATGAACAGATAAGTTCACGAGGATCCCCTGGAGGATCGAGTTAGGGATCCTGGTGGCCGAAATATGTCTCAATGGTTCCTCCATAGCAATTCTTATTCACGTGCAAAAAAACCGACTATATAACATCGACATCTGTCAATAAATGAAAATATTACTGCGAATGCATTATAATATAGGGCTAATAAAAAGGTCCGGAGGTTTCGAAATAGACGTGTATTCATCTAGAAAGTTGGGAGGTACAGAGAAAGAAAGAGTGCGGGGAACAAACAAAACCAAAGACAAAAATCATAGACGAACTAAAATGTAGCTATTTCCAACATTGTCAATATTTCAACAATATCAGAAACAAACAATTAAAAATCAAATCTTAAACACACAAGCTTTAAGATACGATTTTTTAATACAAAAACTATTAAAGTGCTTGGA
The DNA here is from genome assembly GCF_027563975.2 of Plodia interpunctella. Taxonomy (NCBI): domain Eukaryota; kingdom Metazoa; phylum Arthropoda; class Insecta; order Lepidoptera; family Pyralidae; genus Plodia; species Plodia interpunctella. Next base: position 6,535,788 of record NC_071324.2, on the reverse strand, counting down.
ACTAATTAATTGAAACAAGTCTATTTCTGAAGCAGAGTTGTTAATGAAGAACACCTCGGCTCCGAAAATAAATATGTTTCACTATTTTCATTAAATTCGTCATACACATTTGGGGGCTTGCAGGTGAAACAAACAATTTCCCCCGACCAACCTATCACCATGAACTAGTCGGACAACACCCATCAAATGAAAAATACTTGTACAGATTCGCAACCTTGTAGCACAGTGTGTTAAGAGATCATAAACTCGGAACCCTCTTATTCTCAATCAAAATTTATTTGTATTCAACCAACATAAATCACAGTTAAGAAAAAAAACTTTTAATTGGTACATTTAATTTTTTTTTCTTCATTTTATTCAAAACATTTATGTAAACTTTAAAAATCGCAACACAGCCTGAAATTGTATAAATACGAGTGATTTGCTACTCCGACTATTCGAGAAAGTGAATATATTTCTCAAATGGAGTTCTTCTGGAGTTTCGCTTCCCTGCTCCAATCTGACCCCTCATAAAATAAACCAATCAATAAATCTGACCATTTACACCTAGACAAAAAATCTGCAAAAAACATTCATACGTACGATTCTAGTTTTCTATGCATACCAATAACTATGTAAAAACTATTTTTTCCCAAAAGTAAAACAGAGTTAAAAATAAATAAAATGAGTAAAATGTATACAATTTAGGTATATAAAAATATATCTGCGTATGATTAAAATATATACAAAGACTAATGTAGCAACTATTAGAACTGATGAAATAGCTTTTATTATTCCTGTGAATTTATGCGCTGAACAGTATACGTGATAGGAGGCAGGTGCGCGTCCGACGTTGACGCTGGGAAATGTCCGTGAGTACGTCTGTGGTTGTGCAGCGCAGTGCCCTGGAACATTGAAATATACACGATAGATTATCAGACAAAAGCCAAATTTTCGCAACAGGTTTCAATGAGGAAATAAAGCAGCTATACGAAGAAATTAAGAGCTAAATCTGATATCTGAATTCACCGATCAGTTGATCGTACTTAGTGTGAAAAGTTAAAGTTTTTTTACTAAACTTTTATAAAAAAACAACACTGTTTAAGACGTAAAATAAGAAATAATAAGTTTTGCTCACGTGGGGATATCGGGATAAATGACTACACAGAGGGGTAGTCTACCTTAAATTGATCAATTCCTCCAGTATTTCGTGAGAGAGTAATTGTACTCCCTAATTATAGTTTTGTGAAAAGGTATCATAACTTTTCACAAACTGTCGCATTTATAAAATAAGTATAATTAGGGAGTACAATTCCGGGATTGTATTCTCTAAGTATGATATACAAGAAAACTTACTTGAATGAACCTGTCACCGCAAATTTCACATATATATGGTTTGTCACCCGTGTGTCTCCTGACATGCAATGTGAGATCGTTGCTTTGCGAGAAGGCTTTCCCACAGTAAGTGCATTTGTATGGCTTGACGCCAGTGTGGACCCGCATGTGACGAGACAATTTGTTGCTTCGTGAAAACCCTACAATCAGAAATAGACCAGTAATTAAAGCACTTCTACTGCAATTTTTTAACAAAAAATTATTACATATTATTGCAGTAGTAAGTCGTACCTTTACCGCACACACCACAGATGCAAGGTTTTTCCCCAGTATGTGATCTTCTGTGACACTGCAGGTCTGAAGATCTAGGAAATCCTGAAATGTAATAATAAATAAAAATAATAGAAATAAAATTCATCCATAAACTTGAAAGTTTACAATAATCTGGAAAAAAGTTAAAGTAATCAAAATTAGACAGTTTAAGTAGGTGTGTATTGAACATGTGTTTTAATAATACAATGACATTGCTTTCCATGACTTAAAATCCGAAATAAATTGTTTAGAAGCTTTGTGACTAAATCTCAGTAAGACTAGGCTGTCAGTAAGAATAGATGTATAAAATAAAGAACGTGCTAGTGGAAGTTGGACCCGAATACTGAGGGTTCCGTAAAATTAGGCAGAAAGGCATCTGCCTTTCTGCCTAATTTTACGGGATTTAGCGGGATTTTACTTTAGTCAGCTTTGCGGTGTTGTCGAAAGTATACACTACTTTTAATGCACTTGCGTCAGTAACGCCTGTTATCAAGTTTATCAAGATAGTAGTAACCAAATGTGATTAAACAAACTGACCTTTGCCACAAAAGTCGCATTTGTATGGCTTCTCCCCTGTATGTCGGCGCATGTGCACGATGAGATTTGATGAATTATTAAAACTTCGACCGCAGTACAAACAGAGACAGGTGGTGATCTTTGTCTTGTCTCGAGGCTCGTGTATCCGTTTGTGAGACCTGGTAATTGACGAAAGTGAAAATACGGGATTACAGTCTATACAAAAACGCAGATGAAAAATACTAACGGAAATTCTGTGAAGGATGTTAGGACTTCTATTTACATATTAGGTACTATTTATTTACACGTAAGATAAACCGGAGTGTGCCCCGTCTCTGTCTGCGACGATATTAAGACCACCACACGCCCCTCTGTCTGCGAAGATTTCATTTCGTTCCGAATCCGATCTATGACTTCGACCAGTGTAGAAATCCTATCATTAGAATACGTGTACATGCAGAGAGAGCAAGGTGAAATGTTCGATCACAAGGATAGATCTTCCCACTACCAGGCCAGATGTCATACGCGGCTCCAATGGATAGCGGCAACCTTGGATGTTGTATAAATGCAAGATTCGATTATTTGTTATAATGAAATTACCGTAAAGTACTGGCCTTGATTAGTTGCTACTTAAGCTTCACCTACTTGAAATTTCAGATATATGTATAATGCATGTAGATATTTATTTAATGTATTAGGACTATCACACAAATTGAGCTAGGAAGGTACAAATTCCGGTAAGAAATTCACGCGGACAAATTCCATGGGAAACGCTAGTTTTCTATAATTTAAATATATAGAGTTGTATAAACACTTACCTTAAATTATCACTTCTGTTAAATTTCTTTTGACACACATCACATTCATAGACTTTTTCGGAATGTATTTTTGAATGTCTGATAAGTGCCTCTTTTCTATAAAAAAATACTTAGTATTATAAATATGATCATCACAATAATATACTTTTTACTGAATCATGATCGAGAGATTTCGGTATATTTTGTTATAACTTTGGTTCTATATTAGAGGGTACCTACTCTCTACCTTTGCACAGATACTTTAGGTAAAGATTATCTCTCTTCCTATTTATCCACCCATATGATGTTTCTAAATCGTAAAGTCCACCACTCTCCTTCCTTTGGTATTTCGGCATAATAAGTACTTATTTATGTGCGAAGATCGATTTGCCAATGACTGAATTTAAAACTTTACTATATAATATTACTATATTAGCAAATCATTATATTAAGAAATATATAAGTTAATAATTACCTGCCAAAAACTTTATTACAATTATCACATTGATATTGTATAGTTTCCTTGGAATCAGTTTCTATAAAAGTAACCGATACACTTTGACCTTCATGATATCGAAGTATATGTTTGTTGAGTGATAATTCATAAGCAAACTTAAGGCCGCAAGTGCTACATCTGAACTTCCGTTCGACTTGCTTGCAAAGATTTCTATGACGGCTCGCAGATTTCACTGTGGCAAAAATCTGAAATTGATAAAAAAATAGATCTAAACTAATACAACTCTGAAATAGTTAAAGTCTAAATGCTAATTGTTTGTAGGTTTGTTCAATATCATTTGAACTAAATAACCAGGGAAAATACAATACAGAGCGTCACCCATCTCTGCTCCTAAATTAAGTCTAGTCTATCTCAGTGTCAAATTTCAACAAAATTTCCCATGTAAATAAAATATACAAGGAACTTGTATAACAGTTTCATGCTATTTTGTCACAATTATGAAATAAATAAGCATTCCTTCCATAGTTAATCAAATATTCAAATAAAACATATCATGCAAGTGAATACGTCGGCGGTTAAAATAAGTGGTAATAATAAAATAATATTCACCTTTGAGCACAGATTACATCTTAGAGAAAGTTCAGGATGCTCATTGTCATTATGGTCAGCAAGTTGTTCCTCTGAATGAAACAGTTCTGTGCACACTGGACATGCTTGTAGTACAGAATCATTTTCCTATAATCAAAGGAATATCGCAAACTGTCTTGAGTGATTCACTTTCAAGATGATAATGTTATAAATATCTTGTCAGTAATTCACTTGAAAGATTTTTACTAGATTTTACAAACAAAAATAAGAAAACCTTAATAAAAACTATACTGTGCTTTCAAAAAACATGAATGGGTAAAACATGCGGCTGGATACCTAATCGTTACCGTACATTACATTCAACAAACCTCGGCGTCACATGGCCCTAGAAATTCTTGTAGAGTGATTTCACTTAAAAAATCTTGTTTGGATTTGTCCTGGTCATAATCCTGCAATAGAAAATTATATAAATTTACTAGCCACATTTCTTCAATTTCAAATGAAAAGAAATAATTCATTGAATACCTTGTTTTGCATATTTTTATTTACAATACACATGTGTTTGTCAAAATATTTCTTTTTAAGATAAGTCCTTTTACAAAAAAGACAAAACAACAGCTTATCTGTAAACAAATTAAATAACATCATTGGACTACACTGTTATATACAAAAACATTAGTATACAAAGTTTATATACAAATGTAAAAAGTACCTTTATGTTTCATTACATGAGTATGAATTTCTTCTTTGGTTTTAAAGTCTTCATTACAAAATGTACAACTATATTTTTTCACCTGAACAGATTTTAAATGAAATCCATTTTCAGTCAATTTGCTGAGTAAAGTCTAAAAATTTAAATAAATAATAATCATATAATTCTTTATCAGCCTCATTCATAATCGTTTAACATCAGAAATAAATTAATCTTACACCAGCCATCAGTTTTTTAGGCCTTCCTCGTTTCTTTGGACCCATCAGCTCAGTATGACAGTCCCACATATGCTTTGTCAGTTTAACAGCATCATAATAGTATGTACAACAAAGCGGACAGTAATTATTACTAGAATCATCAATCTCCACTGAAACAAAAAGAAACCAAAACTAATGTATTCAAAAGTTAAGGAAATTAACATTATTTTGTTGAGTTCTTGACAAAATCATGGATAGTGTATAGGAAAAGGAAGAAATATTCCTGTTGACCGTCAAAGGGAGCGAAAACGTGGGGTACAAGCAAATTAAACAAAAAAAAGTAATTTTGCTGATGCAAAGAAAAAAAATGAAGAAAAATTCGCCTGCTACATACCTTTTACACATTTTTTTCCTAAATGCTCTTGGTACTTTTTGAAGGATTCAAAAATAGCTGTGCAACTTTTGCATTCATATTGAGAGTCATTCTCGCTTTTGACAATGGCTACAAAAACAACAAATAAATCACAATGTGCAAAATTAAGTACAAATATTGTTTTTATATGCATGTATATGTACGTACAGTCAGTCTATATAGAATACAAAATGGATTATACAAAACGGTAATTATGTTGTACAAATAAAAGGAACATTTCATTATGTATCATCACATAGTATAATATAAAGTCACTTACCACTGTCTGTCCCTATGTATGTTTAAATCTTTAAAACTACACAACTTTCACTTTTCATGGGGGTTTTTGTAATAGATAGTGTGTTTCTTGATGAAGTTTTAGACGTACAATTTATTAAGGTTTTAACCGAACAAAGTTATACAAAAACATTGTTTATTGTTGCATATTATCTAATTGAGAGGATTCATGCAGCAGTATCTTGCTGCATGAGATGAATGATAGAATCCACCAGTGAGAAACTTCAATAGTTTCTCACTGGTCACTATATTAAAAAAGTAGTAATTAATTATAATATACTGTACCCATATCTTCCAAGCCATCTAGAGTGACCCATTCATCCAGACAATGGTCCTGTTCATCCACCAAGTTCAGCTCAGTTTTTATCTGCTCACAATGCTAAAAAATTAAATTATTTAAAATCAGATCAACTGATCGAGTTTACATATACATTCTCGTGTGCCAATCTAGCTGTCAATGACAACAAAGGCAACACCGACAGCTAATATCAAAACCATTTACAATGCTTGCATGCTGATAAAAACTGAGACACTACAACAGCCATCTTAGGATATATTGTGCCACATTTTGTTTCACAATTAATTAGAATATGTATTATATATATCACACTTGTAACCTGAAGAAAAAGTATATGGAGAAACTTCTGTTTAATATCAATTTGCTCATATAAAACCTTTTATTGTATTGGGTACATTGTTATTTTTTACCTCAAAAGTGTCATCACGCTTCAATGCAGTACCATTTTCCTTAAATAAACCTCTTAATGCAATATCTGCATTTTGAGACTTTCTTCTGAAATCAAAAGCTGTAGTGGCTTGTTCCTTACAGTTCAGACAAATAGTTGATGGCAGCCCATCTCCTTGTTCAATCTTTAAAAAACATGAAAAGATAGTTTTAAAAGTAGGTTTTTAACCTATGTAGCTGTGGACATTGAAACTGATTTACAATGATTTTTTTTTAAATCTATTTTTTGTCGAGGCTTCTGTTGCTTGGTGCGACTATGCCAGCCTCATGGGGAAATTCTGTTTTATTTGGTATTGTCTGCCTTTGCGTTCTTACCCCTCTCCAGAATGTATAAATACATCTGGCCTCCCGCGACAATGGTTTGTTCAACTGTTCAACATAATGTTGATGATTTACAATGATGAAGAATAAAAATTTCAACTAAACAATTACTACTAAATAATAAAAAATAATGCAGCAATTCATTTCCAGGCAGACAGAAAACTATAGTAATTATAAATATTAATAGGGGCCCATACCAGCTTTACTTGAGTCAAATAATAATAAATTATGCACCTTCTTATGGAATCTATCTATTGGAGAACACATTAAAATCCATGTAGGTAGTAATTTTTGAGTTAAATAGACTAATGCGGCAGAGGACTATGTTTTATAATATATAAGAATAATCGCACGGCAAAACAATGAACACAAATAATCTAGCAATTCACTTCTAGTCTAGAAAACTATACTTTTTATCTATATATAAAAAAGGAACTCGCTCAGCAAAACTTTAGAAATAATAAGGAGTAAAAATATTTATTAGGAGCAAAAAATAAAAATACATAACAAAACACAAATAAGGTTAAGGCTAGTGAACAACACAAAGTAATGGCATGTAAATAAGTGTGTAAGACAACTGTCTACGTTTCCCAGTTGCTTCTGTAGCTGGAAGCGCCAGAGCCTGGGGTCCACTTTCCTACTATTTATTCTGCACTTCAGTCTTTGGAATACCTTAGTTGACAGGCCAAATAACAAAAATAAAAATTTAGCTTTGTACTGTTAATTTGTGTTCCACATGATTATACACACTAGTTAAACTAGGTTCATAAACCAAACAACATGGTACCTACCTGCCTACATTTGATTCTTTTTGTAGTAGCAATTGTATGTACCAACCTACCTTGACTCCTGTAACTGCAGAAATTACTAAGTCCAGTGTCATGGTGTCATACATGATTTCATACAACGAAAGTAATTCTTCTCTTCCCATACAAGTTCTACAAATACTTTCATTTTTTATTTTGGAATTCGACGCCATTATTTGTTTTAGTAAAGGGATTAGCTTTCATTAGCATATGTAACAATTTAGCTTCATATGAGCTGGATTTTAATTAAATACATAACTAAACATGCTTGTCTTGTTTTCTACAAGGCTATCGGCTGTTTGAATTTCACAGTAAATCGCTCCCATGTTTTCACCGCCGCAGCTGCCGCTGACACGACACACAAAATACCTACCCATTACACATAAATAGCACATTTATCCCGCTAGAGTACAGCACTGTATGTTAGGTACACAAAAGATTTGCCGCCTTTTGCTATGTCGATAAAAACGTTTACCTATTTTAGAGTACTTTATTAATCCTTTCATTATGTAAGCATTGGTTTGTGAAAATATACAACGTCTGTAGTCACATAAAGTTTATTTATGACCACATTTGACCAAATAATGCAGATTTACGACCAAAAATACCTTCTACGGAATCGTGGTGCGAGTTTAAAGGAAAAAGGAAGGTTTAGTGGATTATTCTGAAAATAATAACACTATTGCATCGACTAAAAGCCTTTTGACTAAAAGCCTAAAATTATAATTATATTTGACTAAAACGTGTGAAGTGCTCCGCGCATATTTTTGACCATTTAGTGGTTCGAATTTTGCAGTCTGACGGTTTTCCATAGTGATCGAAGTTTTTTTTTAAACAATGATTCCCAATATTTCGGCACTCGAATATGCAACACTGTTTTATATTTTCAAAAACGAAAGCTTACATATGGAAAATATGAATACAGTTCTCTTAAAAAAACATTTTCCATCAACGTAGCAAAAGGTGGCAATATTTTATTTACCAACAGTATTTACCAAATCCATCGTTCCCTAAAACGAAATAGATAGTCAATATGGCTCAATGGCATAGGTCATTGCGAGGTCATTGCGTAGGTAGATCAAACTGTCATACTCAAGTATGACAGTTGGGTAGATCATATGTCAAGTCAAAATGAAAACAAAACAGTCAAACTCCGTTTCAGAGTTGTCAAAATCAAAATCAGTCGCCGTCAGACGTCGCGTTTGTTTGTTTGTTCGTTTTTTTGTGGATAATTTCAGTCATTGATGTAGAGTTATTCAAACAATAATCTTTACTTTTCCAGTCATTAGTTACATTTTATTTTATAATATTCATTTGACTCCGTAGGTGTGAAATATGTACGCGTGAATTACCTTACTAGGTGCTTGCCGACGTGTACCTATCTTAGGTAGTTAAAAATTGCATAAAAATGTCTACAGTCGCGTAAATCTTCTGTACCTACATTTTACACACTTTGAACTTAAGACATGTGAGTACATAATTAACCGTATTTCCATTTACATGTTTCTGTTTTCAGATAAATATTAATATTATTTGCCATGTTACCATATAGGTAGTTTGTACGACGTCCCACGAAAGAAGAGACCTAAGCTCGTCATTGAATTATGCATTTTATATAATAAGTTATTTTCTTCATAATATGCTTAGTTAAAAATATTAAATACCTGATTTATTAAAAGCTTTATTTACCTATGGAATTAACTATATCATCACAGCTAACTATGGAAATAAATCATCTTATGATCATGATAAATTATATGATTGTATGGTTCCTAGAACAGTATTATTCCAAAATATATTTATATGGGGTCTCTAAATTTTAATTAAGTACTTTTGAAAAATGTTGTATTAAAATAAAATAAAAATAAGAAGTAAAGTATGTCAGTAGTAAGTAATAAGTCAAGAAGTACAATTGTTTCATAAAATTGGTACCTCTACATAGTTATAGGCATTTTATTAAATATAAAAACATTATATTTTAGGCAGATATTAGTAAAATGAGAGTAATAAAATTAAATTTGTAATATGTAGTTGAAAATCACGGGTCAATCATTTGAGAAAATGGGGGTTTGAAAAAGGCAAGGGTCATAATGTTTTGGCCTGAAAACCATACATTGCAACTGTTAATAATCAATAAGAAGTTAGATTACTTCATCTTGGTAAAATGAATATATAATTAGAATAACTTGCCTGTCTGTGGGAGTGATTCCACTCCCACAGATAGAAAAGAGGAGAGATTATTTATCGTAAATTACCAATAAGGAAGGTTTTGCCTACTCATGAGGTTATACTATTGTGTATGTGATGATTATTATGATCATAGTGACCTATGATTTACCCTGCATGTTCCCAGTAGCTTTCAAAGCTGAGGTATATTATAAATGCCAATGTCAGCATTAAAAAATATCTAAAAATCTGTGAAATTTCTATATTATTTTTTATTATAATCTAATCAGTAATGATTGTTGGCCTGGGAGGGAAAGAAAAACAAAGAAAATCAATCTACAGAAAGGGCTTTAAAATGTTTATTATCATTTCAGGCTATGAGCTACTAACCTATTTACTAATAAAACTATCACTTTATACTCGAGTGGTTTGGTATAGAAAAGGAGACATAAAACATAATTTAAAGTTGTTTAACTAATTACTTAGCATATTTTAACTATTTTATGAAGAATAGGGTTATCTGTATTAATCTCAGTAAAGTATTCAATTGTGATATCACTTTATAAATCTGTCTGTGTTTTATATTTTTTTTGCCAATGGTAATGAAATTAAAAGATGTAGAATTGAAGGGTTTTAGGGTTCCATACTCAGAAGGTAAAATCAGACTCACACATTTTGTTGTTCTTTTTCTCTGGAATGCCTATAGGTTGAAATTTATATCTATTACCCAAGTCTATAGTCTTGAGTTCTCTTTGTTTAACTTATGGTGCTTGAGTGCAACTCTTGCACAAATTGACCAGTATTTAACAGTCTGTGATTTGATGATTTTGAGAATTGGTGTCTAGAGAACAATTTTCCACTTAAAATTTCACATAGGTATTTGTTTAAAGCCATCAGATGTCCAGAAGTAAGACACACAAAGACTTACTTCCACTTGATGACTAAAGTATCCATGTGCCATGGCTATCTTGTACACCAATTTATTGTGTCGCTTAACTCGTCCACTAAGTAGAATGCCAAGAAACTCTATTGACACCAATAGTCGTATTGATATATAGCTAGCCGAATCAAAACCTCGCATAAAAAGTATCACATAGGTCTTTACATTCGATTATTTCTGTGGTGATTAGGCATTCCGTGATTCATTCTTATACTTCTTACTTCCTTCGAGGACAAATTCTCTGCAGGTAGGCATTTTGTTTGAGCCCTTTCATGGCTTAGTCGAGACAGCCCAGCTCCTTCAGGAAACAGAGCATTCACCGTGGTTTACAGTTGGCTTCGCTCAAAATTTCCTAGGGACACTTATCTTGTTGATGCATCGCCATGGCACTCCAAAAAAAGGTGGCTTGCAGTATCTTCAGCCTCCATGTATGCTCTGCATAGTGGACTATCTGTAAGACCTAGGGTTAAAAAGTATCTAATGACAAGTAAAGATTCCAACTATGATGTGGTGTCGAAGGTATGTCTTGAGTGGCCACTGCGTCCCAGTCGGGAAAGACTTCTCTGGCTTGTCGACATGTCTCAAGGGTATTGAGATTATTCTTCGCAAATGCATAAGCGGACCGTAGATGAGTAACCTGTGCGAATGGGTCCGTAGAGTCCCACGGGGGTACTTGTAGATTCCGCCACACAAGCTCGTCTGCTGCATCGTTGAGGTCCTGAGAGATCATGCATGCTCCTACTCCGTTTCCCGTCTTTATGCCTTCTATCTGTCTGTCGTCGTCTTTAAGTCATCGGTGTAAACTTTTACTTCGATAACCGTCTAGAATTTCTTGTCAAATATGAACTGCTGCTAGCCAATAGGGCATATTACGCTAAGCTCAGCGCAGATGGAGCGGCAGAATGGAGGCAAAAAGCGCCAATTTTCAATATCGTTGCAGATTTACGACCAAAAATACCTTAGAAAAGAAAGGATTTAGTGGATTATTGAATAGGCTTTCAGAACACAAAGTGTTAAATTAAAGACGAATTTGCCAAACGATTCAAGTCCAATACTTTTATTATAATTATTAAACACTACTTATAACATATTACACTATTTGTGGGATTGAGATATGTATATTATTTTCGACCACCACTTCTTCAATATACTTAATCAATTAACCACTTCCACCCAAAAAATATTCAAATCAAAAATATAAACAAAAAACCGCCTATAGTGTTAACTTCATATACGACGACACATAATTGATTGTCAGCTTCACGTTTAGCAGCTCTTTGTCGCCTTTGAGTACACTTTTAAGTCTTCAGTTTTAGACCATGAGAAAACTGAAGGGCGGTTAACTGGTCCTGAAAATAATAGCACTATTTTAGGAAGTCTTCACGTGTGAAGTGTTCTAAGCTTTTTTCGACCGTTTACTGGCTCGAAAAATTAACGTGAGGCGTATCCCATAGTTTTCAAAGATTTTATCGTATGGAAAAAGATTTTATCGTATGGAAAACGATTTTTCCCAATACTTCGACACCCGAATATGCTACATTGTTGTATATTCTCACAAACGTATGCTTACATAATGAAAGGATTAATGTAGTACTCTAAAATAACCTTTTTTATCGACATAGCAAAAGGCTGCAAAGCTATTGTGTACCTATCATACAGTACTCTGGCGGGATAAATGTGCATTAATACTCCCTATTCCGTAATTTATTAACACCATTAGATCTGTTTCGTCCAGGGCCATTGATACAATGTGTGTATGTGGTGAGCAGGATGTTCCTTTTCCATAGACCCACAGTATGTAGTCTAGTAGTTTGATGATTAGTATGATCTTCAACCAAAGCTGCATTGGGGGATGTTATTATGCAGCCATTGATATATGTATAGGACAGGATCGTTCTTTGGAAATGCTGTATTTTATCTTGCACTGTAACTAGTGTTGTTCTATCAAGGCACAACTGGTGAACATCACCAATTGTGCCTTGTTTGCTGTCACAGACTATTTAGCCTTAAAGGTTAAATTATCTGAGTTTGCTGTATTACCTGTGATTCATATAATATTTATACATTTCGGTTATGGGACCCACATAACACCCTTTTCCTCAACCTAATCTTCTGGGTGCTACTTATTCGCAAAACTAAACCCGCATGTGGTGAAAGCGTTTGCACTGACCGCCATCGTCAGCCAACGACATTGACCACTTTCACTGACGCTGTTGTGGGTAAATATGTTTGTAAATTTTACCTTTTTGTAGGAAGAATGTAAAATATGAGTTGATTGAGGTCATGTTTGTGTAGACAACGTAGCGTGCGTCCGTTTCAATCATTTAATGACAAATAATCTTTTGGGCTTTGAAAATATATCAAGTTGATACAGAATTTTTCCATAACTTCGTTATAAAATTATCTCTATAACAATACATTGCATATGTACAACTCATTCCTTTTAATTCATCTACATTGTCATGGTCACCTCACACGGCTAACGAATAACTAAAGTCATGACATGAAACAACTTACCTATGAAACATTGTATTTGTACTTACAAGTAAGTACATTTATTTTTCAGTTAATCATTTGAACATTTTATCAGGCCTTTAAAGGCCAAAGGACAGTTGTCTTAATTGTTTCTGTATTTTGAGTTACATTGAAAGATTATTATTGCCTTAACATTTCCAGTAATCAAACCAGATGAGACAAGTTATAATTTCTGTGGGTTGTAACTAGTGTTGTGATTATCGTCTCCACACAGGAAATAATTTTCCAAAACCTTCAATGCCACATGACTCAAAACAATTACTGCAACTCACAAGACTGCAATTGATTACTGCTGCCTAGTAAAGGTCACACCAAACGCGTCTTTTAATGACGATAACTAAATCATGGAGATATACGATTACTATTGAAAAATTAAAAATATTTCTTTACTTAGATACATAGTGTAAGTGATCTTGTTAAGATAAAAGTATGATATATTAGCTAGATGCTTCACCCGCATCAAGTTTGGTAATATTGTGCCTTTCAATGTTGCGTACATTGAAAGCGCGAACAGCGCTCTTTAATTCTTCTAAATTAATTTACAACTCCCATTTTTTTTACTTACTACAAAGAGTATGTTTACCAATTTTCAGTTTTGTATCTTGAAAATTGTATTAAGTCCAATACAATATTTCACCTCCCTTTTTAAAGACTGAGGGTTAATTTTCAGAAAAATCTGAAACAATTCGTAAATTGTTGTAAACTACTAAAATCCAAATTTTCAAGACACTAACTTCAACGGTGTAAAACTTTTATAATAAAAGTATTATAAAAGTTTTTCACCCCTTTCAACCCCTTCGGGGTGGAATTTCCGAGGATCCTCTCTTAGTGCTCATCTACACTCCCCAGGGCAACGCATAGTTGTTTCGGCTGTACCTTGTCTGTCAGTCACTCAGTAACGGAAGAATTTTATATACATATTGATTCAAACGAAAATAACTTTTTTCTGATTGTTGCTGTAAAGAACGTCGAAGCCAAACCTCTTTTCTTCGTTCTTGTAAAACCTTACTTGTCAGAATGATATGCGTGTCTTTGATAACATCAACATTTGTAACTGAGCAGCTTCCACAAATCCAAGATGTACTTGTATGGCAATAATAGTCGGACTAGGGATAGTGACGACAATCAGAAATGGAGTCAAAAAAGTAAGAAAGGGAGCATCAACGGCTGAGGGATCGGGAAAACGCTCAGATGGTAGTGGTTATAGATTAGATATTCAAATAATTTGTTTCCCGCAGCGAGATGGCGCTAAGACAAGAGACCGTGACTGCCATAACTCCGACTTTACATGAAAAATACAGAGGTGAAGGCGTGCCGCCTTTGGCTACTGAAGATTTCGATGATGTGGTGTGTACTTCAGGAATACCTATTACTTAATCTGGTTGGGTAAACTTTCGTTTTTTTTAAAATTACAGATTAAAACATGAATGAAAACCTGAATATCATAGAAAATGAAAACCACTGAATATCATAGAAATGTTAAATTGTATTGTTGCCGCATTGTAATAAAATAATATATAGAACGCTTAACATTACAGCACAATTTTTGCTGAACCTACGCAACAGGTTAATCAACAATTATTTGCAATATTGCTCAATCAATGATACTGTTTATTATTTTAAAACGTTGTAAAAAAATCCGGTCAAGTGTGCATCTTTTGATCGCGTTGTGTGATATTTACATCGCTTTAAGATATCGTAGAAGTGATTTTATAAGAGGTCCGATTTTATGCTTTTAGATATGGAACCCTAAACATGGTAATACTATAAAATATTTACTTTTCAGGATGAATTCGAAGATGCGGCGGAAGAGCACACCGTGTAAGTAAACAATTTTTTACTAGAGCGATAAAAATTTATATAATTACTGTGCCATTATTATACTTACATCAGCTTTTAGAATCATAGCAAGCTAACAATATATTTTGCTGTGTATAAAATAATACAATACCGTGCTACTAAATACCTACGTGCATTCAGAATCAGATGACCTATAGTTTGACGACCTCGGTGGCGCAGTGGTAAAGTGCTTGGCTCTGAACCGAGAGGTCCCGGATTCGATTCCCGGTCGGGTCATGAAGGAAAATGATCTTTTTCTGATTGGCTCGGGTCTTTGTTTATCTATATATGTATATGTTATAAAATATAGTATCGTTGAGTTTGTATAACACAAGTCTAGAACTTACTTTGGGGCAATCTGTGTAATTTGTCCTAATATATTTATTTTATTATTTTTTAATAGTGAATAATACGAGTAGTTATGAAAATTAAATACTTTGTCAAAGGCGAAAGTTGAAAATCTCCACTCGGTTAGAGTTAACATAGCTGAATAGAGCTGACATGGCTTGTAGTATATAGAACTACCGCTCGGCTTGGAAAATATCATCATGCCAATAGGCGATCTGTTTTTGTCTTTCATCTTTGCGTGTTTCCAGTGTCGTCCCGGTCTGTGCGGACCCGTGGTCAGCGTAAATCCTAAAATGTTGAAGATATCGCTGTTATTTTACACCCTGACCAACCCTCTTTAGGAATGCTATTGTTGTCTGACAACTGACAAGACTGTGTCCCTTAGTCGCCTCATACACTTTCACGGGAGGATATGGTCCACACAATTTCCACGGGTATAGACAATATAGCCACGGTTCAGAGATGTCCATATATTTCTTCGAATTTCACCTGACACATCAGGTGCCTTCTGCCAGACAGTGTAAGCTTGTGAGCTTACACTGTCTGGCACAAAGCACCGTGTGCAAATTCCTCGCGATGTTTTTCGGTCATCAGAAGCAAGTGGCGATCTACGAAAACTTCTACACTTGAGTCAGTTTGGTATATAGACTTATTTGGGATGATTCAAAGCTTCCGATCACAGGCTAACTGAACCACTTGACCACCGTGCCTACCTTGGGTTCGCTTAACTTGTGCTAAACTCGGAATAGTGGGCGCTGGACGGAGACAGCACGTAGCCTGAGATTAGCGTGTCTCCGGATACACAGCGTAGAGGTAGCTGTGAATCCACAGCATATATAAGACTCGTAGGGAGCTCCAATCGGGAAAATTCAATATTTCGGTATTCCTGAAACCCGCATTTTAATCCTGTCAGATACCTGCCCGTGACAAAACCGACCGTATAACGCAAAATTGCTGTTCACAAATCAGGGATTTATTAAAGCAAATAAAACAATAAAAATGAAATAATTCGTCTAATAAGGAATACTAAAACAAGAAAATATAGAAGATGAATTAAGTGAAATGAAATAAATTTACTAACTTTACAAAAATATTTGAATAATGACTTTCGAACAATGAGATTTATATTATTTAGGAATAAAATTGATGAACAGGCGTTTAAGGTGGAGGAACAAAGTATAAAGGCGAACATCAATCAGAAAAATCGCAAACACCTCACCTCCATCATTCCGAGGGTTTACTTTGAAACAATTATTCAATGCTTTGGCATTGAATAATATAAGTAACAATATCAATCAATAAAATATAAATAATATAAAGCACAATGACTTTCGAAAATGTTCAACAATCAAATAATTTTTAAACACTCGAATTAGTCGAGACAAGGATATTGAGCATATACTGCTGATACCAATATGGTATACACCTCTGTCATCAAGGCGATTAGACAGGCCGGACATCCAGCCTACCGTATGAGTTTGATTTATAACTGATTTATTTATAACAGTTACAACGCAACACTGCATCCAGTGCAGGTTGGTTGTAAATTCGACCTTAGTATTATTTTGAATTTACTTTTGTAGTTACACAATGGACCTCAGCACAGCGCTGGAAGAATGTGAAGTGGCTATCAGGAAATTTTTCAGCAATGATTTGATCGGTGCTATGAATATTATGAAACCTTGGTAAGTGTGTGTAACCTAAAACATATTTCGCGATGAAATTATAGCAGAAACCCGTTATTGATATTTTACAAAGTTTTATTTAACATGCAATGTATTCTGGTGGAACTTTGCAACTCCATTTTAAAATTTCAGGTGCCAGTCGTCGTTGTACCATAGTCTGGGCACAGCCATCTTTGAGTTCATACCCGCCATGCTGACATTCGACCACGCGCAAATAAATAGAGCGCTGGCGGCCCTCAAAATATGCATTTCAATTTGCAATCAACAACGGAGAAATTATACGCTGGTTGAAAGCCTGGGAACCATTATAAAAAAGGTAAATGTCGGAAAAAAGCATTCTCTCTCTCTTATCTGGGCGTTTCCCGGATTCTTCCTCAGCCGTTGAGCATCGGATCCCGGTCGGATTTCCTACTTTTTCGTCTATTAATGTAGCCATTAAAGATCCATTATATAAGAGCAATTTATCAACACTACATTATAATATGTCGAACGACCTAAAACCAGTTTTGTATAATTACAAAATAATTCCTTAATCTCCGAAGTATATTTCCTTCCGTGACAAATCAAACCTTATGATGGAAAATGCCAAACAATATGTCTTTTTTTCGCGCATGTGCGATTGGAGAAATTAATATCTGCGGGAAATATTTGATCAAGTGCTGAAGTATGACACAGGGTGGATTTACCTATGGTGCAGTGGTTGCGATGAAACCGGGCACAGATTTTTAGGGGGCGCCGAGATTTTTAGTAGCTCGTGTTGAAAATGCGTGTTCATTTTGATCACGAAATATGATACAAGAGCTATCTAGATACTCTTGTGTAAAATAGCAAAAAAAATCACATAAAATTATCTAAGAAATATTGACTAAGGACAACAAATTCGTAATTTCGCCGGTTATATTGTTGTAAAAAGGTAGAGCACACCAAATTCATGCGCAGCATTTTTTGAATCGAATTGTACCACATGCATGTGTATACGCGTACAAGTGTGTTAAAATTTTAAACAGTTTTCCTGTTCACGTGCTTGATAAGCGTACGGTGTGCATAAGCTAGGTTTGTATTTAGTTTTGATAATTTCAATTGTATTTCAGACCGACTACAGCATGTACACAGACAATGAAGCCCATGCGGAGCTGTGCTATGCTGAAGCATTACTGCTGCAGGCGGCCATGACCATAATGGAAGGCGAGGATCTCACGGGACTTATCAAGGGCACCATCAAGGTCAAGAGTTGCTACAACAGCTACAAGTAAATATACTTCTGCACAGTTATCCATCGGCCTTGATTTTGACGAGACAACCGCCAGTGCATAGGCTGTTACTATTACCAGACTTCCCATACTAATCTCTACATATAATCAAACTGTAAGCAATGTCTATACAAAGAAAGTACAGTGTCATGGATTTTTACTTTAATAATTTTCTGAATATTAAAGAAAAATATTTATGAGAGCTCCGAGAGAGACATCCGTCTCTAACAGAAATAAAGAAAAATTGTTTGTTACAGAGATTGCGCAAAGATTCTCGAGAAAAAGCAATGGAACAGCGAAGAAGCGAAAGTGCATTTTCATAGCGGAGTCCGGCTCGGGACCGCCACCTTCAACGTGATGATCTCGCTACTGCCACCCAAAATTATCAGTCTACTCGAGTTTGTTGGTTTCTCTGGGAACAAGGTAGCTTATATTATTTACCGCCTAATCTTGCGTTTATTGGTTTTAAACGATGGTGGTACAGTGAAAACAGGTTCGAATGATACACAAGACACGTGATCAGTCTGTACAGCAATCAAACAAAAAGTAGAACAACTACTTGATTTTTCTGTTGAAATCATTACGAAGCAAGAAAAATGGAAAGTACCTCGATAAATGTCTGCATAATAGATAATCTGTTTTTTATTATTATTTTATAGCTAATTTTTCTTGGATATGTTTTATCAACATTGGTTCAGCCGTTCAAAAGTTATAGCGAAATTAATATTGAAAGTCGGGGTTTTTTTAATTTGTCCAACAAAACATGCTAGATGTATATATTTGTTATCGGTACATATTTATTTACATTTATGAATTTTTTTGTCACACAGACGCTCGGTCTTGCAGAACTCGAAGCAGGGTCGCGTTCGGCGGGCATCCGTTCAGTTCTGTGTGACCTCACCCTGCTGGGCTACCACCTAGTCATATGTCACTTCATCGGAGCACCTGGCGACCTGCACGTTTGCGACGAGATCTTGCACAAAGAGCTCAAGGTCAGCAAACAGATCTCATCCGTTGTTAGAATAGACCTTGAATAAATCCATTGATAATAATACTATCTTTATGGCAGAGTAGGGTTGCCTGGGTATACAATAAAATTTATTAACATTCACATAATGAAACACGATAATCAAATGTCACTTTAGTTGATCAATTGTATTTATAGTAAGATTTAGTATGTTTTAGTTTTATTTAAAGTATAATTGAAACGCACTTTGACTACCTTGATTCGTGACGTCACTTGTCAAAATACAATTAATACAAGCCCCATATATTTTTGTTTTAGACGCATAGAAAAAAGTGTCTGATTTAATTGCGGGCACCTACCCTATTGCTACCATACCGAATTTGATTGTTCAATATAAATACGCGAATAGTCTATCTTTAAAGATTAGAAAATGAACTTTTAACGAACTACATATTTTAGAAGCAATTTATAATCTTGATAATGACTACATAATATAAAACAAAGTCGCCGGGGCTGTCTGTTTCGCTTCGTATTTTGATGTAGTTTTGACTGTTATTTATGCATGCGAAGCCAGACCGGGTTCCTAGTTGATAATAATTTTCAGATATACCCTGAGAGCGTTTGGTTCCTGGTCTTCAAGGGTCGGCAAGAGTTGCTCCGCGGCTTGTTCCGGCCCGCCATCGAGACCTACAACCGCGCCATCGTGAGCCAGGACACCTGGTGCCAGTTCCGCCACGTCTGCTACTGGGAGATCATGTGGGTCAATGGGTGAGTGGTGCCAATAATTAAACTTGTTATGCCATTATGAATAGAAAACTGATTTTTAACAAACTGATTTTTTTCGAAGTAGAAAGGTCGATGATAAATACCCAGTGTTGCCAGCCAAGAGGACACAGCGCCCTTATTTATTTTCTACTCTTTATATACAGAATGTACAGTCGGTATTTCGTGACGACCCGCTGAAAAGAAACATTTTAACAGTGTTTTCTCTGCCTGCATAGCATTGACCCACGATTTGGTTAAAAATTATTAAAGAAAAATCCTTGACACACTGTACTTAAAATCTGTTTCTGTCATTTTACTGTACATTTCCCTTCGAAAACTTAATTTTCAACAACGTATGACAACAATATTTGGAAAGTTAATTTTCATATTATGAAGATTTCATTATAAGATCTTTAAACGTGACTTACATGTTTATTTGCCTATACCCAGACTGATGATGGAGTGGCGTGAAGCTGCAGTGTACGCGCACAAGTTGATAGAAGACAGCTCTTGGTCTCGCACCATATATTCTTACACCAAAGCCGCCATGTTGCTCCAACTCGGCGAGAGACTGACGGCAGCCGAAAGACTACAGTGTCAAGAGTTGCTTAGGTAAGTACTATAATTTACTTGCGACCCGCTCTGGTTATAAACTTTGCTCTTAAATCACTCTTATCTATTTAAAAATCCCATATATAAATCCGTTGCATAGTTTTAAAAATCTAAGCATATGGACAAACAGACAACGGGAATCTACTTGGTTTTATACCGTATAATGTAGAATGGGCGGACCCGCTCACTAGCGCCACCATCACATATTCACATTTTTCACCATCACGCCCAGAGTTAAGGAAGTAGCAAGTATCCTACAAATTATTCGATACACATGTGATACTTTAAAAAAAGAACGATTTATTTTTTAGAAACGCGTCGTACTACAAACAGCGCATCGCGGGTAAATCTCTGCCGATGGAGAAGTTCGTGATCCGCCGATGCGCCCGCTACCAAGCGCAGGGCGGCCAGCTGGTGCTGCCGGCGATCGAACTCCTGTGCCTCTGGAACATGTTCACCATACTGGCCAAAAATAAGAATGGTGCGCAGAACGTGCTCAAGGTAAACGAAGGTGTTTTTATTTTAAATAGGGCTTTCAGATTTTTATCAGATTTGGAAATGTCAATATCATTTCTTACTGACAATATATATTTTTTTTGTGATTAATGTGTTGTATGACCAATATTCTTGTGGGATAGCAAATTCGGTCTTCTTTAATCGATGATTTTCAAAGTTTTACCCCCATTATATTATTGATTTTTGAAAAAGTAGCCTGTGTTCGATACTAATTTCATTAAAACCGATCCAGTAGATTAGCCCTGAAAGCGGCGGATAGACAGGCAAACTTCATTGTAGGACAGTGTAACTATAAATATATTTAAAAAAAACCACTTGAGAATAATATTAACGTTTACTTGAGAAATCACGAAAATAGTTATGTGGCATTGGTTGCATAATAAAGATTGAAGTGAAAGTAGTCGATGTTGATCGCAGCTGATAGAAAGCAGTCGCGACCGCCTGGAGGCCGGGCCTCAGGACTGGATGGCAGGCTACGATGCGGACAACCGCGCGCTGCTGCGCTACTTGCACGGCTGCTGCTTCGCCGCCTTGGAGCTGCCGAGGCTGGCGCTCGACACCTTACAGTCTGTGCTGCAGTAAGCCATCATTATTCTATGACAAGGCTAATGCTAGTAAGGTGCAACTGTGGGAGGCCAGCTGCATGTCTAGCTTAACTTGAGCTAGCAGAGCACTACGGGGTTTATCTATAACTAACATATACAGGGTTATTTTTAAAATACCAGAACTATAAAGAACAACTTTGCAGAACTATACAGAAACAAGTTTTGTTCTATCAGTTGTGATAAAAGTCCTTTCGATACTTATTTGTACCTTATATTCATACCTAAGGTTGGTGTTGATTTTAAAAAAACGTATATAAGTATTTAAAAACTCGAAATGGTAAACAGCACACATTAACGCGGGCAAATCCGTTCCCAAAATCAAGTTCATGATATAGGATCATAAAGCTGTTTTCCGTCTTCTGGTGTATTTTAATTTTACAGTAACAGCTATAATGTGCATTCATATGATATTAATCTTTTCACAACTAGGTTGAAAAATGACATAAAAGAAGACACGTTCCTGCTTCCATACACTTTGGCGGAGATGGCTATGTGTCACTATCACCTTGGAGATAAGGAGCGGGCGGCTCAAATGTTACACGATGCCAGGTGAGTCATAAACACACGTACATAATAGGGCAGATGACATTTTTAGTTTTATTTTTATAACTATTCGAAAACCCTTGTATTATAAGATACACAAGTGAAAAAATTACTGTGACAATACTAAATGATAGATAATACTAAATAAATCTTATTTGACGTTTGAGTAATATCTTAGCGAAAACAGCTACCCAATAAATTATGTACACCAAATTATTTTTAAATATGTCCAACTGTTACTTATATGCATATGTAACATATTCGTATTACAGTCTAAAATCATATTCAATACTTACACGTCTGCTTGACGAAACGATAAATGATAATTGAGTACAATATTAATGTTACAGGAAGAAGTATTCCGGCTACGCGTTGGAATCTCGTTTGCACTTTCGGTTACATTCGAAGATGCAGATCGTCAAAGGCAACGGCTTTGGAAAGGGATCGTCCAGCAAAACTGTTCACAGTTGAAATATTGAAAATGAATTTCGCTATAACGTTTAATTATGAAGGGGCTATTATATAATGCTGTAGATAATAATATGGATATTGTTATACTTCGTGATAGCATTTAACTTATTATAAAAAATATTAAGTATGTGTGAAACAAAACTATTATATAAAAAATTAAGAAGTTTTCTGTAGATCAATTAAATTTTGATTCATAAGTTTGTGATGATATCGCTCACTGCATATTTTTCATTGCCATGCCAAGTAGATCTACTGGTGCTTTAAGTCTCGTTAGTTCTACTTAGATGAAAATAGCAGGGCTATCACTGACTCATGGCACGGTGGTTCAATACTTCAATATGAACATTTAAAACGAAAACATTTCTATTCATGTAGTAGATGTATAGTCGCATTTAAGTATTTACTTACCCAAAGTTGTACAAAAATATTTTTGATAAAACCCGCATATGAGCTGGAGAAAAGACTAACTCGAGTTAAATGTTACTTCTGCAATACTGTATATCGTGGAGAAGTTTCCGTACTTTTTAAAAACTTAAGTTTAATCGGTAATATGGTTTCTTATTATTATTTGCCTCTGTAGTGGTCAACTTGTTTGGCTACGGCAGATAGTTTGACAGACATACAACGAAGTTGGCTCTTTTTTCTTTTTGAGGTGTGGGTTCCTAAAACTTAAGCATTTACATCAATTATTTTTCGACAATAGTTAATATATTCAAATTTCTTATACTTTTTATCTAAACCTATTTCATTTTTTGTCACAGCAAAATGGTTAAAATATCCGTTCTATTAAACAGCATTCAACTAAATGTATGAATACATAGATACCTGATACATAGAATAAAACCTAAAGCCTTGCGGTCGTTTAGTCGTTCGATTGACGTTGTTCAATAGTTTTTCATTTTTGTGTTGTTTAACAGTTTGTTAGCTGAATAAACGTCAAATTGGTTGCCACAAATCTGTATTGAATGTAATCAATTCGTAGTAAAATAAGTAGTTAAATTTTTCAAAAGGTTTTCTTTATTGTAAGCAAGTAAACTTGCGCACCTTTTAATAATTTGCTTTATATTGGTCATATAATCTGCTCATATAGCACAGCGACCAAATAGATAATAATATCAGTACAATCTTGTGACATAATCGTAATAAATAGCCGTACCAAAATATATATGCAATATTTTTGTTAACATTTTTCAATAAAAATATGTTCAAAGTTTAGTAATAATGTATTAACTTGGCTACTTTTTCATATTTCTAAGTTTTATATTCTCGAAGATTTTTCTAGTTGTAGTTGTAACTCTTCCACCTGTGTTTCTAAATTTTGTACTTCTTGATACTAGACTATAGATTATTAAAAATAATTACTGAACAGTTTTGATACTGTCTAAACTGTTAAGATGTAATACAATCTATAACATCCTATTGTATTGTAAATAAATAATATATTTTTTGATTGGGCAAATTCAAATACGTATACTCTCACTATAATGTAATACAAAGAGTACAATATACAAATATTATTTATATTTTCTAAACAGTTACAAAATGAACAGATCTGACATTTTTATAATTTACACCGCAGATACGTGCGCAGAAATAAAATTATATTGCAACATTTTAATTATAATTCAGCAAATGACAAGCAAGTAATGGACAAACATAGCAATCTCTGATTAGTCATTCGAATGGCTTGCAAGCATGGAATTAGTAGGTACTGTGCGGAGTACTTACTAATTCCATGCTTACAAGTATTAGGCACGAAATTAGTAGGTGCTCCGACAAAGTACTTATTAGAAGTTAGATGACACAAGTCATGATGAATTTTTAATTGATTGATACATGGATTTAGTACTACTGAGCACCTACTAATTCCATGGATTGACGATTGATTTTTTAATTCGAAATGAGACGATGTGTGGCTGTAAGTTGCACATTTCAGCGCCATCGAATATAGCTGCGGTACATTATTAACGTATATACGAAATAGTTTACAACGGCATTAGAACACCTAATTTAGAAGCCAGCCAACCATCAATGTCAAAAATAATGGCTTGCTTGTTAGCATAAATGTCTCTTATGAACTGAATTTTATCTTAAATATTATTATATAAAAATATAAGAATATAATTTAAAGATAATTATGTATAATCAAAAGGATTATAAGCCGCAAAGTACTATACATTTAACTTTGAAGGCATATTTTTCCCCAAAAGTATTAAGGTAAATGTGATTCTTTCTAAATATCGACTTTGACTCGACATACCCTACATCTACAGTTAAAGGAGGCTTAGCGTAAACCTTGCAATTTGAAGTAACAAACAAACTCCTCAAATTCGATGTAACTAATGTTAAGACTTTAGATAGGGCGACACTGTTAAACATGTTGCATTGAATATTTTTGAAATTATTTTAAAAAAAAGCTGTATCTCTTTTCTGAAAGAAGATAAAAAAAGAAAAACACCGAAAATAAAAAGTTATATAGGTAGAAAGGCATTGTATTCTAACTAAAAACGAACATATTCTATAACATGTTTATTACTAGTAGAGCTGGAAATGAAAATATAGTTTAGTACGCATACATCTGTACCATGTACAAAAATATTTTAGCTGCATTTTATTTATTGGTTGTAATTTATTATTTATGACATTTACGGTTGAGGTTTCGAGTTGAATCTCACCCAATAACTATCGCTAACATGCGTATTATTGCCGAAATTGACACGATCTTGGCACCCAGTACAAATTTAGTTATAGATCTAGAGCCTGCGAAAACTGGACTTAGGTATAGTCATGGAATTAGTAGCTATTACGTAGTACTTACTAATTCCATGGGTATATGTAATACATAGGTATTATAAAAGTAGAAAATTTCAATGAGTGATTTAGAAGGCAAACATTAATTATTCTTACTTGAATCTAACAAATCAGGAATTTCCTCCCAATAGTACCGCTGTGCCCTATCGCACAGAAAAATTCACAGTGATTTTTTCACTTTTATATTATAAAGGTCTAGCTCTGGTAGGCTCTTGGTATATTACAGTGTAATTGGCAAATAACTTAATTATGGTCATTGTTGTACGGTAGGGTGAAATAGATATTTTATAAATAAGTTATTAGGTTGCCGTTTTGTGTACTTAAATAAAAAGATTTTTAATAAAACTATTTCTTTAATTTCCATAATATGGTATCGGATGACTGTCCAAAATTCTAAAATAAACGCCAACCAAGTGCGGTTTTGACTCTCTGCTGATCGTTATTGACCAATTGTTATTGAACAAATCTTGCTGCCCAAATAATTGTAATTATTTTGCTTGGCCTGCTTATAATGAAAAATACTATTTGCGGAACAAAAATTGCCGCCTGAATTTTTAGTAGGTACCAGCATTATGCATTTTATTGGTATAATCAAAATAAACTTGTTAGGTTTACCCGTCACTGAATTCTTGCATAAGCCCACTAAGCAAAAAATAAATTAAGCTAGATATGAGTTGAGATCAACATCAGTTACGGAGAAACTGAAGATGGCGTCGAACGACTTTTTGGGTTAGAAATAGAGAATGAGATGAATGAATGAGTTTTTCCCAAACATCGGTTGCATAGCCATAGTTTATATTTTTTTATTTATAATGGTTTATAATGGTAGACATGATGATGGCCTATCTACTTGCGATCACAACGAAAATGATTATAAGAATATTTTACAGTTTCTGTGCTAAGTGCATCGGTATTGTAGATTTTTAGTATTAGATTAAAGTGGAAACAGTCATTCAGAACTTTGCAATGTACCTATGACTTTGAATTTCAATGAACGCACGGGATATAAGATTTTGAGGTTCTGGGGGCATAAACCTTTCGGTTTTAATCATCGGTGTTGAAATATGCACCCTTGCAGTTGTCACGTGAACTTCATCAGTTCACGCATAAATTATTCACATGGTTTCCACTTTGTCCGTCCCTGGGTGTGACGTAAATCATCTCTCTCTCTCATCGTTCTCAACTCGTCCCATTTGCAACTAGTACAGTTCTTGGCTTGAATATACTAATAATAGTAACCACGAAACTACAGTAATACACCAATTTAGCCAAGTGACACGCTCAGACGAAGATATAGTTAAAATACTTATTAAAACTATAATTAAAGAAATAGGTTAACAATGTTGTTAATAATCAAGACTGCTGTCATGTTTTGTCTGGACGTTCTTTAATTGGTTCTTTATTGAATGTAACAGTAAATTCTTGGCCAGATTTAAATATTCTCAGTAAACTACCTATACCTATATCAACAAAAATTGACTTTGTGGAAAGCTTTGAAAATAATTTTGATACGTTAAACAAATATACAGGTTGTCAATTTATCTACGTGATCAGCAAAGCTCAACAGGTTTAATCAATAAAGGTACTCAAAATTTGAAAATAATTTTGATACGTTAAACAAATATACAGGTTGTCAATTTAACTACGTGATCAGCAAAGCCCCAACAGGTTTAATCAATAAAGGTACTCAAAATCATAAAAATACTAAGTATATCTAATACACATAATAATTAATTTAATTAACCTATTTTAGAAAAGTTAATTTTATAAATTTTTCAATTTATATAATACATAGTTTATTTTTTTAAATGATTCTTTATTTAAAAACATGTGCGATACTAAAGAAACGCTACACGCCGCGTTCAAACAGTCGTGAAATTTACCCTTTGAGTTTTACCTTCACGTTTAGCAGTTCTTTTGTCACCTTTGAGTACACTTTTAAGACTTCAGTTTATGACCATAAAGAAACTGAAGGGCAGTTAACTGGTCCTGAAAATAATAACACCATTTTAGGTTATGTTCTGCATTAATTTGGTCGACTGTGGTGGTGAACTTGATTTTGACTGAAAACCTTATCTCTATGAAGTCCATATTTTCATAAGTCGTCGTGTTCCGAGCATATTTTTGACAATTTACTGACTCGAAAATTTTGCAGAGTGTGGCGGTTTCCCATAGTTTTTTATCTTTTTATATTTCGGCACCCGAATATGCAATACTGTTGTATATTTGCATAAACGAATGCTTACATAAGGAAAAGATGAATAAAGTACCTACTGTATAATAAAATAAATCAAATAGGTACAGATTAGTACTTACTAGGAAAAGAACGATAATACAAAAATGACTAAAGTCCTAAAAAATCTTTTTTGCGGCTCTTTCTAGCTTCAATTTGGTAAAATCATAATAAATTCTGTGAATTACATAATTATACACCAAAGCCTTCTTCTTGAATCTATGTTTTTATATCTGTGTTATATCTACTCGTATCAAAAAAAGTCTCATAATCCGTTGCGTAGTTCTAAAACCTAAGAAACATATACATAGGTAAAGCTACTTTATTGTATTAAGTACTATGTATTAACTACCTATGAGTGATGTCTAAATATATGCTAAATATCTTTTAGACTTTCGTTACCGAAATTTTATCATATATTTCAAGAAATAGACTAGTGAACAAGAGTAATTTCAGGATTTTTGTCAGTTTCAAACGTCGGACCTCTCGGAAGAATAGACATAGTTTGTACGAAGTACGCATGGGGATCTTGTAGTTTCAAACGTAGGGCACAGACTACCTGGTATGGTGCGACCCACAGCTGTAACTGTTGCGGAGCATGGGCGAGTTGCTAGTAAATTTATGGTTTTCTCATATGATACCTTTTTTGTGTCTCAGAAAAAAAATCCAACATGGCCACAGAGAGTATGTACTGTTCGAAATTTAATTTATAAACGTCATTTCTTACAGTCGACAAATGAATTTCGACAGACAGGACGGAACAGTTCAGTCAACTGACATCTAGGTACAACTACAACCCATTAAAATAAAATCGAGGTAATAGATTGCTTGATCAATATCCAGAAAATGACTGAACATTTGAAAACGGTTTCTGCAATGAACAAACTATATATAGGAAATTTACCTATTGAGGCTGATGAAGCTGTTGTGCGACAACTATTTGCTGAACAGAATCTTACAGTAGCCGATATTTCGGTGAAAAGAGGTGGCTATGCTTTCGTGGACTTTCCAGATCAATCTGCCGCAGATCGTGCCATTGACAAATTACATGGTAAGAATTTTTTGAAAAATATATAAGACGAATATTTCTTTGCTTTGGGCGCGTTACATCTAAACAATCATTACAACTGTCGGTTGGTTTTGAAAGTTCTGTGCACCTTTGTCCGATACATAGGACCCCGTGGAGTATCTAACCAAAATAAAAATTCTCGCGTAAGCAAAGCGAAGCGTGAATATCACAACTAATTTTAAATAACAGTGAATATGCACGTGCACGTACCTGCTCTTATTGTAGTACCAACCTTTAAAACGCTAAAAAATTTAAGTAATCTATGGCTTGTTTAGACTGAAATCCCCTTGGACTCCTTATTCCGAGGGTGAAATGAGCATTTAGGTTTATATCTACCTACCTAACTCTGCCTACACCCTACAAACAAATATTTCGTGCCCGATGGTGCATTTAACGCACTCAGACGATGCACTACATAATTATATGCATAGTTAATTTAAAAAAATAATTGCTTTCATTATATTTTCCTTCCTTTTTCTGAGTAATTGTCACAAAATGCACTCCCATTTTACCAAATAAATCTATAGGCCCGAAAAACATAATAGTTAAATTATCCATCTATCAAGATTTGGTGAAAACCGTACAAAACTCCATGAGTTTTGAGTTTATCACAGATGTCTGTGTACGTGGCATCGTAGCTCATCAACCGTTGAACCAATTTGGATGTTGTATTTTTCATTTGTTAGCAAATTTTTATGCGGTGGTTCTTAGATATGTTTGATCAAAATCAATTCAAAAGTTGTAGCGAAATGAATATCGTCTATCAAAAAATCTGGTTTTACATGGGTTCTTTTGTCACAGGTTTCTCTTACTGCGGTTTGCCCCTGGTCGTAGAACCATCCGTTGCGAATAAAAAAATGTAAGTACAGTAGAATAAAAAATGTTTTAAAATCGTTGACCTACCTACGCTCCTGTTAGAGACTACCTACTAACAACAGCGGTGGTGGTGTAATGGTGCTTGTCGATCAAAAGGTCAAGGTTCTAATCCTACTCATGCCACATGAGTTTTATAGGTACCAATCTGACTCTTGTATATTAATTTTCATCGACCATTACTTGCTTTCTGGTGAAGAAAACTGAATAAACTAGGATACTTGTTGATTATTAACTTGATGAAATCAATTCACTTAATAAATTATAGTGCCAAAAAAGTTTTTTTGTGTGATTGGTGGACTACTTCGTCTTTAGGCCATTAGGAAATACGACTATCAGAAGCGGTCCCTATACGTACTATAGCAGTAGACCCCGGAAAAGCCAAAGCTGGACGATCAATCTCGAAAGTAATTTCTTCAGTATGTAGGTACTTAGTTTTCAATGGACTACGTAGTTTACGCGTTTGCGGTACCTAACAGTCTATTGTCCACTGCAGTACAATTGTTTGGAAATTAATGCGTATTCTGGATGGTTCTACTACTTCATACATAGACGAACCCGCTACCTCTGAGCTCTTTCTGAACACTGTCACTTAATGCTTAAGTTCCAAAATGTACGTTTGTCACACTGGGTATCTAGTATATGAACTAATAGTCATATTAATATTGAACGAGTGGCAAAAGATATGCAGTGGATGTTAATCAGAAATGTTGCTCATTAATTGCAGCGTAAACGTTCCGAACCTGCAGAGTGCCAGCACCACACAGCTCAAGGAAACCAACAATGACACTCCGACAGGAGGCTGGAAGTAAGTACCTCAGGATGTAATTTATTACAAGAGTGAATACGAAGAGTTGTATTACCGGCGAACTAAAGGCGTGTACTAAAGCAGAGCCGAAAGCACAAGTGAGTCGTCCAGCGTCTCAGGTTACAAGACTACATAGTTACTGTGTTAATGTTATAGTGTTGCTCATAAAATACGGGGTTAACCTTTACTACAAGAATGTAGGCATATAAGTATGGCGCCGCGCAAAGCGTAATGTATCCATTGCTGTCAGTCGCGTCGCCCTTCACGTGATGGCATTAGCCACTTGTTGAGTCTTCTGTAAAGCTCTATTTAGGCTTTGCCAAGTACAGTACAAGGTAATAAGTTGTTTCGACGTGTGAAGGCGTGTGGTCCCGCCTTCATGAAGCACTCCAATTTCTCCCAAATCCATCCAAGTCGTTAGAGGCGACTAAGGGACACATGCATTAACAGCTGATAGCAAACAGTAGCATCCCCAAACAGGTTTGGCAGTCAAGCAGGCAGCTGGTTATGAAAACAACCAAATTTTAAGGGTTGATTTTTTACGCGAACCCGGGGCTTCACAGCTCCGAATGTGACCAGAATACGCGAGAATGAGATAGTCAAGTTTCGATGTTGGCAAGGCCCGACTTAACTCTTCGGTCAGTCTGTCGGATGCTTTATGATACAGGTAAGCAACAAATTAGTAACAGGTCATCGAAGTGGATATAGACTGTACTGTAGTGTACATCTGAAGTTGAATTGCTGCAGATCTTATCTTGACGGCTGACACTTTTCCTATGTTAACAGATATTTAATGTGGATATTTATTTCTATGCTCAATTTGATTTGGCCTAATGCCATCTAGCTCGCACACAAGATAAGCATTACGAACCAATACAATCTAAACTAAAAATAAACTGTATTAAAAATTAGTAGGTAGGTACCTACTTATATAGGTAGATTTATTAAATGATCATAAATCTAAGTTTCAGTCAATTAGTGGTAGAAGGAAATTCAGAATAGCGGTGAGGTATCTATAAAGGTGCATATAAATATGGTCCTTACATACCTACAAAATCAAATAAGAGGGCAAAAGTCAATCAAAAAGCAGTGCGTGGTTATATAAAAATATTTTTGCTATTTTCGAATATAAAAATAGCAACTTCTTTATAAATGGAAATTTACATAATGTTTATACGTTCCTTTGTAGTCGGCTTTCGGCACAACACGCAATGGGAATTGACGCCCATATCTAGTGCCCGATCTGCTGGATCAAAGATCTTTAGTAGCCTTTCAATAAATGCCGAACAATTGCACGCCACATGCTTTTGAAGGGTCATACAAAAACAACCCGTTAAATAACGAGGAGGGGTGAACCCTGAATACTAAAAAGCTACGCATTACTTATTAAATCAGGGAGCTTCTAAAATTGACAGTGCTTATTATCTATCGCTTATCATATGTTAATTTCGGTCCTTCTTAATCTGAGGTATATACAGATGAGTTGAAGTCTTTTAGTAATAATAATTTCATTTTATTTTAATCTGAGTGCACCATCTAACATGCTTATATATAGACGTGTATGCAATATTTCAGCTCAATTTATCGAAAAAAATTGCTTCAGAAGATTCCAGAAAACGTTCGAACAAATGTTTTAACCCACCTCATATACCTACCCACATATGCAAATTATGGATTTTGCAAATCATTTTCATACAGTGGAGGACTACCATATATTAGTTCTATGAGGGCTACACAGCCTCGGGGCCTCCACAAGAGAACCCCATTTTTATTTTTATTTTTTGCTACATAGTAAATTGAACTACGTTTAATTTATTCAAAATTCAAAGCATTACAGAGTCAATATGACTCTGTAACGCTTTAAATTTTGAATCTAATAACTATTGGGATTTATCAGTCAGATCCGAAAACTGTACTTATTATTTTTTTTATCGGAAAATAATTTAGGTCAGAGTACGGCGCGCCCTATTGCTTTTCCCCAGGGCCTCCAGCTCTCTACAACAGGCCTGTTCACATAGTCAAATCTATGAGTAGCATTTTTCTCAACGGAACGTCACCAGTTAAGTACAGAACATGACTCGTTCGCCAGGTAGTTTGTTATATTCACCCGTGTTTAAGTCGTGTTTACACGCGGTTTGGGAAGTTTCTAAGATTATAGGGTGCTCGGTTTGGTTTTGTCTCATTTTCTAATTCCAATTTTATTTCATCTGTATATCGGCTATATTAGTTAATAATTATATTAACATCGTGCTTGGTCTGTCTGAATAAGTGCTGGGCGGGGTAAAATGGCTCACGTTGGTTTCTGGGATGGGGAATGGGGTGGTTGAGGAGAGTGGAGGTATAAGGCACGTGGCTGGTGTAAGAGGCGCGGCGAGCTCACGTGGCCTGCTATCGATCCTGCACTGCAGTGGCGCAGGCGCGCATCACCGCTTACCGCCATTCAGCCGTCCCGACCCGCCGCCGCCGCCTCCACCCGGCTCGCGCCCTTTCACCTTAGCAAATAACTTAGACCACAGAGAACCATGTCAACTGAACATAAACGCCGGCAATGCGAATGAAACAAACAAACCTGAAACCTGTTGCCAACAGGTTTCAAGCTGTAACCGGGAGGAGCATGTCTGTTTCCATGTTTGACCAATATTATGTTTAACAATGTTTAACAAAAACATCATTATTATCCATCAAAAACATCTATCCTTATTATCTACTTACATAAATTTTGTAGATCGAATTTGTATCTCATGTGTCATGTACGCATTTACAGACATTCAAGCTTAGTCATTATACGAGTATTTGCTGTTCTTCGACAAACAAAACAAATTCCCTTCGGCTGTGATTTTATAGCCTGTTACAAAAGAAAATTTTATCTTTTCACGTAACCAATGTACAAAGTAGTAAATATTTCAACGGACTTAGACTTTCAAGATTTTCATTTGTGAAAAAAAACTTTGTTCCTCATTTACTCATATTAGACAGATGTACTTACGGAAGAAAAATAGCGCACACTGGTACATCTGTACATCGATGAGGTCGGTGGCGCAGTCGTAAAGTGCCTGCCTCTGAAGAGTTCCCGGGTCTTGACAATGATCAGGGTCTTTGATGTTTATCTATATATGTACTTGTTATAAAATAGGTATAGTATCATTAAGTAGTATCCCATAACACAAGTCTCGAACTTGCTTTGGGGCTAACTCAATCTGTGTGATTTGTCCACAAAATAAATTGTTCGCAATCTTTATGGGAGTTTAAATGAAAGGATTTAGTGGATTATTTAATAGGCAAGAATATTAAAATAATATAGTCCAGTATAAAACAATACCTTTACTATCATACCTTAATTAAACACTGTCACACTGATATCACATTGCACTATTTATGGGATTGGTCTTGGCCAGAATTTTTTCGAACACCACTTCTTCAACAAAATCAACAAACCATTTCCACTTTAGTATATAGGTAGCAAGTATTACAAAATACTATGAAAGAAGTGAATTTTAAATATTTCGTGATGTGCATAGAATAAACGGAACACTGAAACTGTCAACACGTCATTGTCGTTTTCACCTTAATGGTTTTACTGAGTTTTTTACTTTTATCTTGTCTTTTTTCCTTACTTTTTGTTAGGTTTGGTAGGTAATACTAATACCTAGTTAGTAGTAGTAATTAATAGTTATTGATTAAAACAGCAAAAAATATGCTAGTGTGAAGAAACAGAAGCTCCGTCTTATACATCTTGTGGAAGGTGCCTATTTAAGCGAAAATGCTTCATGAACTCCGAATTGCTTAATTCGAAAGGATCAATAATATGACTACCTTCGTCGGGGCGGTTCTGCACTTGCTGCTTCTAACTCATCCACCAAATTGGCGAAGAAATCTATAATGAATTCTTCCTAATTCATTTTCACACAGTCCAAATTAAGAAAGTCAAACCAAAAAGCCTCAAACTTTGTTTAGAATAAGTACGTCCACTTCGACTGGTCACTCGTTGCTTCGAGTGATTTACGATCGAACTTTTTCGATTGTGAAGTTCCGAGAATGCACAAACTGTGTTACGTTCAAAATCATGAACTTTTTTACGAATGTGAACTTTTTATATTGCTCGAGAATCTGGCCGAAACAATATCATAGCATTATATTACTTCTCTACGGGGTCGAATTAATTTAAAACTTGTACCTAGTTCATTTCAACTTATTCATTATTTCCAAAAAAAAACATTTTTTATTCAAATCAGCAATCTTATCATGTTCATTCATCTTTAATATCCCTTTAGATCCATTTTTAGAATAGCAGAGCCAAAATGAGCTGCCATTTTTATGTATAATAAATAATCCGGTGAAATATTCGTCCATCGTGAAGCTAAAAAAAACTATCACCTTTCTTGTAGTAATAAATTAAATTTTAGGACGCGGGTACATTGTGAATAGTCACAAACCAGTAATTGTAATACAAAATTTTACGCCGGACGTATTTTTGTGTCTGTGGCAACACTGAGATCATGTGCATGCATTGTCTTATATTTTAAATCTGACATTAGACACAGTTTTTTCTATCATACGATCGATTTTGAGGGCGGGTAAATTTATCTGGTCTTGTAGCCAACATTACCCACCCTGATTTTTAGCGAAACTATAGCTGTTATATGGATGACTTAAAAACCAAAGAAAGTATTTTGGGAATAAAGGCGATTGAGTCAAAAATGAACTCGATATCGTGAATACATTCCTCTTTCAAATGAATGGGCAATGTTATCCTGACAAATTTTCCTCCATACAGCAATATAAAAGTGCTAGGGTTGTCAAATTTAGTAACAAAGGTTTTTGAATATTATAGATAAGTTTGATGAAAGGTAGGTAGGTTATATATATATATATATGCGTAATTTTGTAAGACGAGCTATTTAGCCGTAAATCATTTTGAATCTTAATAGTCCTATCAGTCATATCTGATTTAAATTAAGCTAACAATTTTGGAATTTGTAACCGCTGTGTTGTATTCTTCTTTTTATATGCTATTATTTTTTCGTAATTTTAATGTTTAACTAATTCCCCGACTTATGGGAGATTATAAATTTCAAAGGGCAACACCCGTCCATATGACACTATTTTTTTACAATAATATTCGACGTTATAATTATAGCATAAAAAAATGTATTAAACAACTGACTTATATGTGAAACGTAATTCCCGTGCTCCCGTGGAGCAAAGGAGTGGAGTAGCAAAGTAGTCACCTTTTATAAAAAAATATATTGAATAGATAATGAAAATCATCGCAAATTCATCCTTATCACCGATGCATAGAGCCCATGCAGGGTTCTGACATGCGGTTTACTATAATATAAACAACCAACTATAGATTGTCGTCAGGTGGTGCGTCCCTCCCAATTTCGGGATAAAAGGTTCCGTGTGTTATTCAAGGTTATATTAATTTTCATAAGTCCAGTCGATTTTGCGTGAAAGAGTAACAAAACACACACACATACACACACACGTCACAAACTTTCGCATTTAATATTAGTAGAATGTCACTGGTGGCTTGACTGTCTTCTCGCAAGATCTCAAGTGATCTCCACAAATCCCAAAAAAAGAAAATAAGATAGGTATTACCATGGACGTATAAAAAAAGACGGACGGAATACGACCTAAACAAACGGGGAAGCATAGCAATGGCGGCAGACCTTATTTGTGTGTGTGCCAGAAATGTTGCCATAATGCAGATTTTTCCCCCATGCTAGCTTTTTATATTTATTTATTTCATATATGTATTTAATTGTTGTAGCTATGAATAGATATACTAAATACTAGCTGTACTCGCAACTTACGTAAGCTCACAGCAGAACGAAAATTTCTTTCAGACAAACAAAAATTTTAAAATTATTCATTTTGTTTTACCCTCGTCCTGGCTACGTTCATGATTAATATTATTTTTCAATTAATTTCGGCGTAATAATTATGCCATAAAAACATAATATGAAACCCGACTTATCTGTGAAATGTAATCCCCTGACTTTTATTAAGAAAACTACTATGGTTGCGGTGGCATTTAACAACGCAATACGGCATTTTAAATTTTATTTGTGATATCGAAACACGGTTGTCTTGATGATAGCTCGCTGCGTAATGGCGGCCATCCGAGACTAAGGTGAGAGATGGTGAGAGTGTGCACGTGCCGTACTGTCTGTACAGGAGGCCGACACACTATGGGTTGCTTCCTAGCGCTGCCTTGTAAAACACCGTCAGTCTTTTTTTTACGTCCATGGGTATTATTTAAAAATGTAAAAACACGTGTTATTTAATTTGTTATTACGCACGTAACTAAAGTAAAACAATGCTTCATGTACTAGGCAGTGAATTTAATTAATCACCAGTCTTATTATACCTACTTTAAATTCTATTTTAAAATTTTAAGGAGTGATGATAGTACCTTCGAATTTATTCTTCGTGGTCTTTGAACGTGAAACATCATGTTCATTCGAAAAAATCTCTAATTGGGTACTAGGTATGTTACTTAATATTAAGACGGGTTCAATAATCTGGATAAAAGCGCCTGAAAACACTGTCTTTATGTCGTACATCCACACTATTTAATTTCACTTACTACCTACTAACGGTACCTAGTAGCGGTGGTGGTGTAATGGTTAGGACCTCCGCCTGAGGATCGAAAGGTCCCTGGGGTCGAATCCTGCTCGTGCCACATGAATTTGTATACCAATCTGACTCATGTATAGTAGTTTTCATCGACCACCACTTGCTTCCGGTGAAGGAAAAATACGTGAGGAAACCTGCATACTTGTTGATTATTAACTTGTGTGTGAAATGGAGAAGTCAAAGGCAAACCACTCCATTAATAATGCCAAGAAAGTTGTTACGTGTTTCATTATATGTAATGACCACGACCCTTAGTCATGAGGAATACTACTATGTAGAAGACCTACTACCAATTAGCTAACCTTATTGACATACAGAGTGGTTTCTTATACCTGAATTGCCATTATTTTTTATCTTCTTGCTCAGGCCATACCACCGTACCGTCCGTACCAAAACGAGATCCTTTGTGTAGAGAACTAAACCTATTGTTTAATCGGTCCCTCCGTGCCATGTTTGTGCCTACATAGATACCTTTATTCCCGATGAGCAGCAATGACAGTTTGTCACATTGATGGTATTTGCTCTGTGAGGAATACTGGGGTAACCACGCAAATATTGAAATATGTACAATGTTCGAAAACTAAATAGGTGGCAGTGTGTCTCTGTCGATGCTAAATGTCCACCTAAGCTCCGTAGCACCTAACACCTAACTCCGAAATTGCTACTAGTATAATCCGAATACCTAGTAATTACCTAGTTGTGGAAAATATATGGAGCAGTAGATTTCTTTTTTTCGCGATTTCAAGGTTGCTTCCATACGATAAGTTGTTCAGAATCATAGACTGAGCATTTAGACAAAATATTCCCAATGTATAAAAAGTCAACCTGTATAATTCTTGCATGTCATAATATCGGCTAAGTAGCTGGTAGTTACACACACTCACTCTCTGTACCCAGATATTGCTTATGAAACTGACACCAGTCTTAGGTTCTATTACGTACAAGTATCAGTGGTGTAACGCCTTGAAGTGGAAAGATAAGAATCCTGGCATGTGTTGTAGAGCCGGTAAAGTAAACTGAGCCATTTAAACAACCTGCCTGAACCACTTTTAATGATTTACACCCAAATCATGTACACTTCATGGATAATATCCGAAAATATAAGGCCTGTTTTCAAATGACTTCCTGCACAGTTTCTGCAATATTCCCCTAAGTCTGCTTTGCCATGACAATAAACAAGTCTCTGGGGGCAAACTCCCAAATTTGCGGGTATTTACTTGAGAGAACATTGCTTCTCATGGACAGTTTTTTGCTTGCTCACGATAAGTTCACCCAGTAGCTAAGAATAGTTAATAGATTAAGATTAATGAATAGTCAAAGATTAGTTAAGAATATAAGTTAGCCCTAATTTTTTACACACGCTAAACAAAGTTAAATCCGCCAAAACTATGCCTAATTAATAATAATACTTCTAGTCGCGGGCAAAAGCTAGTTTTTATTTCAATTTGAAGTGAATGATGTAGGGTTGGAAATTTATGCGAAACTTTATTATTTTTGAAGAGAGGTCCACAAAATGTTCGGCACGCGTCGGTTACAGGAAGGTGAAGTAGGACACGTAGCCGGAAACGAGACATGACAATTTTCGGAACGAGACACGTAGCGGATAATGGGGAATTGTACAAAATATGACAAAATATATAAATACATATTACCAGTCTAGAATACACGATAAAAGAAAATGAATAAAATAAAAAAAAAAACTGAAATTTTACTTTGATTCCTTTTAAGAACTGAAATTCACGGGTAAAACTAGTAGTATAAATAAAACATAGTCACCCTCCGTGTCTGACGGCTTCTATTCTATGCATTTTTTAAACTATTTAAATTGTTATGCCAATCCTCTATGCAGTTATATTGAAGGCACATTGAAGGTTGTAAAATGCTATTCACTGTTAAATGTAGGTAGGTAGGTAGTAAAATTGATGAATAGGTCAGTTTTGTCCATATATTGTTTAGTGAAATTCTTATTTCTTTGTATTTGGAAGGTTTTTCTGTAATCGACAGGCAGCCTTATGGTGTCATTTTGTTAGTGGTTTCTTCGTAATTTGGAATAACACGACTGATAACTTTTTGGCCCTTTATTACGTTACCTACACCACACTAATCATTGTCCACTCGCAATGCACTCAACTCTGTCGCTGCTAGTCACTTTGATCCTTTGATCGCACTTGTAGCTCTTGCAAACATAGAACTGAAGATAAGCGGTACTCACTCGCGGTTATATGTATACTAGCTTTTGCCCGTGGCTTCGCACGAGTGAATATCAGTTCTTAAATTAAATCTAATTCAAATGTCAGTTAATCCTTTATTCGCGTATTCTAAAACTGCTAAAAATTATGAATTAATTACTATGATTCAAATATGTATTTTTTGTCAAATTTAGTTATTCCCAGTTTCCCGCTACGATTTCCCTTTTGTGTCTCGTTCCGAAACTTGTCCTGTCCCGTTTCCTGCAAATTGTCCCATGTCGTTTCTCACAACGTGCCCCTTCCCATTTCCAGTTAAGTTTAATTTAATTTCCCACTACGTATCCTACTCCCGCTTCCCGTAACGCGTGCCGTACATTTCATGGATCTCTCTTCAATAATAATAAAGTTTCGCATAAAGAGGAATACCAGCCACCCATAGTAACTTAGGCAACAGTGCACACTCATAGAAGTTTTACCATAATAACAAGTACTTAATTGACTATTATAAGACAAAAAAGTATTAGCTTTTATTTAAAATAATTTTATTTTAAATAAAAGCAAATAATTTTTTTCCACATGAGTGCCTCAAACAATGAGAAACTATATGGCTCCATGTGAAGTCTCAAATAAAGAATATTTATTTCTGAACTAGCATATGCCCGCAACTTCGTTCGCGTGGCCGAACAATTTTTGGTAAGGAGTCAAAATTATTCAGAGAAATTTAACTGTAAGACAAAGCGTAACGATACCTATACGGAAGATGCTCATACGACTGAAATATATATTTCCTATAATTTAGCTGGACCATTGTGACTCTTCTCTCTCTTCAGGTGTTCCAGATCTTCGATTTTTTAAGTCTTTTAAAACAACTTTTGTTAAGTCGTTATTTCTATATTTCCTTTAGTTTAGCTGTACCATTATATATACCATAAGGTATTCCAGATCTTAAATTTTTATACCTTAACGGAAAATGCTCATCAGGTTGAACAGTTTTTTTTAAGGCGTCGTTATTTATATATTTATATATAATTTGCATATTTTTAAAATGAAATATGTAATATTTTAATATTTACATATAAAATGTCACCATATTAACTTTTCCGCTTGTATTTTTCCAAATAACCATTTTGTGGAAAATTGCTAGATGTTGACGCAGCCGCGTAGTAAATTGTAAATTAGACCGACGGAAATCGAAACTATTTAAAGTATTTAGTACATACGAGCCGCGCTGCTATTACAAATCTTATTTAATATATTTCTTTCATTTATGTATGGAACCCTTCATGGGCGAATCAGACTCGCACTTCAGTTCACTCAAACCAGAATAGATACTCGACAGTTTAATATTTAGGTTAGTAGTTAGCTAAGGTTATTTCTACTAAAAAAGTTGGCAACCCTAGTTGATATACCTACGTATTTTTTAATGCTACTTGTGTGGTCGGCTAGATTGCTTCAAACAAAGCTTGTAGGTAGGTGTCGTATGGCGTGGGCCAATGTGGACAGGAAAATACCTATCCATTTTTGAGATAAAAGAAAGTGTATCTACCTAGGTGTAACACGTGAAGATAAAACACAACCATTTTTCTTCATACCTTCTTCCCCTTGAGCAATTTTAGAGACGACAAAAAGCATCCCTAATAGGTACCTACCTAAGACCTTAGGTACCTTACCTACCTAGACTAGGATCAGAACAAAAAATAGCAACCAGTCAAATAGCCTACTATATATACCTACCTACCTACTTACTACGCATTACGCACACGGGATTTCGGTCCCGTGAGAATTTTGAAATTTCTATGTTATTCCAGGCCATTTCCAGGCCTATATTCTACACGTGTAGCTGTACCAAATTTCATAACAATCCTTCAAAGTTCCAATAGATTTTGCGTGAAAGAGTAACAAACTTACATCCTCACAAACTTTCGCATTTATAATAGGTACCTATCAGTAGGATTGTATTACTGGAAGTAACTACCTTGTTAGTGTCGGTTAAGGTTGGTTATTGGGATGGAAAGCCATTGCGGTGCGCAAAAGCAAGGTAGAGGCAAACCAGCCACGTGCCAGGCGACCGCGTTGTCATGGTGACGGCCGGGGCATCGGCGGAGAGGGACGTGCGGGCGGCGGTGGCAATCCCACGCCGCTCGCCTCCGCCACCCCGCCGGCCGGCAACGAATGAGTCAGGAAGCTCGACTCGCGCATTCTCGCAGCACTCGTCCCCGTATCCTTCGTCCGTAAACGTGCAGTAATCTCGCTCGCGTTAACGCGCGCACAGGTTTGTCCCGCGTCGCGTGCCCTTTTCCCGTTCCGTGAACGCCGCCAGTCAAGTGATAATTCTCTGAACTCGGATAACATTTTCCCAAAATGGACGGTGATTTGTCCCAGAGCGCTTCCGGCGAAGTCTCCCCTACCTACGAAGACAGGTAAATAGTTCTTAGTCGCATAGGAATTTTAAATATAAGTAGTTTACTACAAAGTACTTACCTACTTAGATCATTTTGGGTCTTACCTATTTGTGCCACTTGCATTTAAGAATTCGCTTCGGTGTAGTAAGTAGGTATAAAATTGTTAAAGTAGAAATGGGTCAAATTAGGTGTGGCAATAAAGCGCGTGACAGTGAGTTAGCAATTAGCTATTCAATTAATACGTCAGTCACCATAATTGGGTAGGTACATGCTTACATAGGTACGTTATAGTATTTTTGTCTAAATCGATATTTTTATTACTTCGCTCCCGTGTGAATTTTGAGAATAGTTCTTATAGTTTCGGAAAAAATGTAGCCTATAGCAGTATTGCATAAGGTATGTATAGATAAGGTACCTTTCTAATGGAGAAAGAATATGTAACATGTGAACTCACAATCGCTTATCTCTTTTTTTATAATAGTAGTGTAGGTATAAATGTCCAGTGACAGTGACGTCGTGCTTGGGTGCGATATCTACTATATCGCCTATAATGCAATCATTGCTCGTCGATCGACCAACACAAATTCGAAACATAGGTACCGTAGGTCGGTACCTACCTATTATGATTGAAACTATGGGATACCTAATTCATGTTTTCGCCACTGGCAATATTTACCTAGATCTTGGGTGAAAATTCCAACCACTGTCTACCTAATTAAGGATCATAACATGCTTATGATGCTATATGCTAATAGGTCCCCCTCTGGGGGGAGGCCTCCAAGCATTTCAATTTGCACAAACGAGCTTACGAAAATATTTTTGGAAATTTGAGAAATGTTTCGGTCAGTCATCTATGGCGGGACCTCTACCTACGAACCGTGACAACATAAGTTTTTTCCAAAAAATACATTTTTGACATAAGCTATTGTTATCAGAGAGATCTTATTGCATTCAATGTGTGACAAAAAATCATGTCCGTGCAGTAAACCGTTGAGTTGCCACGTCTGGAACGTGCACCATGAGAAGGTACCTACCGATTGAGCTGAAATAACACATTTCAGCTCAAACGGTTGAAGATACCTGCTGCAAAACTTGAGTTGCAAGATTCCACCCGAGACATAGGGAAGGAACATAGCGACATACATATGTAGTATGATACTTCATTGCAATTTAAATAAATGCTTCCGAAGAAGAAGAGGGTGCAATTAGAAAAGTATAGGTAAAAACCTGTGGGTGGGACCTAGGCAAGGTCTACCACAGGTTGTAGTGTATGTTGTTGTGGTTCTTGTAACACACTGCTGTTTTGTCAGTCAGATATAATTCCATAAAGAAATGCGCACGCATTATGCAGTCGGTGTGACAGATTCCATCTACACGCTATAAAGGAAATTTTGTATGGTTTTCCTTTTCTATGAAATGTTACGATTTGGCTATCTAACTGTCCATAATTTATACTTTCATATTTATTATTTAAAAATTCAGGGCTTATGCGGGTTTATTTTTATGAAATTAAATGTTTCTGCCTATTATGCCTGGACAACATATAAATGATTTTGAAAACTGGAACACCTGATGGAGAACAATGATCGAAGATCTTCAACACCTGATATAGACCCGTGATGGTGCAGCTAAACTATAGAAAATTTAGAAATAACTAGTCTGAGTATTTTCTGTTTCTGTAAAAATCGAAGATCTGAATCAGAAAAGTCATAATGGTCCGGCTAAACTATAGGAAATATAGTTTTCAGTCTGATAATAGGCACCTTCAGTATGTATAGGTATCTTTCCCTACGCTTTGTTCAATTACATTAATAATTTTGACTCCATATCAAAAATTGTTCGGCCACGTGAATGAAGTCGCGGGCATCAGCTAGTAACATAAAATATGAGGTACTAGATTTCATTCAAACCAATTTCCGGTGTAGGTTTACATAGAAATATACATCATATATTTATTTTATTGAGTTTTATCATTCTCTTATTTTAGAAGGGGGCACATTTTACTACTTTGGAAGTTTCTCTTGTGAAACCTCAATATCATATCATAGATACACCACACATGGGTTTGATAAAAAAAAATAGTTTCAGTTCTAAGTATAGGGACCCCGACAATGTATTGTTTTTTTATATTTGTGTAACATCTTAATGTGGCTCACCGAATACGTCTACTTACCAAGTTTCAACAGTATAGTTCTTATAGTTTCGGAAAAAAGTGGCTGTGGACGGAACCCGAAAAAGCAGGACGTAACATGGCGTGCAAAAGGTACGTGGGTGAATTTCACGACTGTTTGAACGCGGCGTGTAGCGTTTCATTAGTGTCGCACATTTTTTTAAATAATCATGAAATGTCTGTCATCAATTATCGAAATCGGTCGCGGTGGACAAACGCCCCAAACGCCCAAAGGGCGTTTGTCCACTGCCGCCGTCACCGAGAACGAGATTATTTCGGGCCGAGTTTAATATGACATAACGGCGTTCGTTTGTCCACCGCGATTATATTAATAACTGAGCTCGTGTACTGTGCGACTGCGACGGGACGGCGACGGCAGTGTGTGGACAAAATCATACGTGTTTTGTACTGCCGGAACATCGGCCCGTCAAAGTCTCGGGCCACGTTCTAGCGGTCCCGCCGATCTACTCGCAATTTCGCCGCCCGGGATGACGGCGCTCGGGTGATGGATACGCGGCTAAGTAAATGTATGTACCGCTACTTCGGCGCTGTCATCTCGTTCTCAATGACGTGACGGTGACGGTGGCGGTGGACAAACGCACTTGTCGTTTAAAGGAAACAAGTTAGGTATTTGAATTAAAATAAAAAAATCTATACTAGTTGTTGCCCGGGACTTTGCTTCCGTGGGAATTTTATGATAAAATATAGCCTATAACAATCTTGTATAACGTACCTTTTTAATGACGAAAGAAATCGGTACCGGTAGTTTGGGAGATTACCCGCCTCAAACATTCACAAAGTCATAAAACTCACAAACGCTTACTTCTTTACATAAGTATAGGTTTGTTGAAGTCTTGATTGGTGTAAAAAAATACACGTAGGTATTCCC
The DNA here is from genome assembly GCF_027563975.2 of Plodia interpunctella. Lineage (NCBI taxonomy): Eukaryota > Metazoa > Arthropoda > Insecta > Lepidoptera > Pyralidae > Plodia > Plodia interpunctella. The sequence goes on along the minus strand of NC_071324.2, from coordinate 6,490,983 downwards.
GAATGTAAGGTACTTTTTAAGTGTAAATCGTGATTCTATATATACGTAGGTTGTTCGGCAGAAAAATCCAGAAGACAGGTGTGGCCGCGTGTTTGTTCGGCTTCACTCTACACGCGGCGCGCACGCGTCATTTCGCCCTTTCCCCTCCCGCAGACTTTCAAAATTGTACTTTCTCCATACATCTCAACCCGTTTCGCCTTTGTATTACATGATGAATGTAAGTTGGTGCCTGATATTTATTATGACCACGTGTCCGATAGAGTTCTATGTTTATGATACATTTTATTTTAGGATTGTAATAGGGGCAAAAATCCTTTATGTATGTTGTTTTGTTTGTAACTAACCGTTGTTACGATTTTGATGAAATTTAATTTTAAATGAAATATCCACAATTTTGTAAAAACTCTGAAAAATGAATTGTGTTCGCAAGGTATAGGTTCGCGGTGAAAACTAGTATTTTTCACACGATAGTTGTTGGCGGCCACTCTTTGGTAACCTAGACACAACACGGTTCGTGTGCGGTCTTTGCGTGTCAAGTGTCAGCCTTTGTCACACCAACGACGTCGTCTAAACAAATGAGTTTTTAATATTTTTACAGTGAACCGTTTGATATTTAACATGGGGTTTAATCTTCGAATCGAACGTCCCGAAATTTATCACAGATGTAAAAAGAAATCTTAATTTGTCTTTGATTGGAATTCATATCGTACTTAGTTTCAAGGTACTAGTAAAATTACAAATATGACCGAGATGGACCGTGCAAATTTTGTACAAATATTACTGTTTAAACGAGGTTAGATTTAATTACATTTGTAAGTCGCAATCCGAATCCTAACTAATATCATAGTAACTAGGATAATATTAGGACAGTTGGAATTGATTCCTAGATAATAAAAGCGAAAGTTTATTGATTCGCGTTATTTGCGGAAATTCAAGTGGGCGATTCAATATCTAAATATCAGCGACACCTTCATGTGTAGCATTTATCCAATTCCAAAAGTGTAGAACGCGCTAAAACCTGTTGCTTGCAGAGAATGCTGAGTAAAGTGCTAACTTTGACATCCGATTGCTTTTCACGACGACGATACTCAATGCAAATCCGTTCTGTTTTAAAATCCGGATTTTTTAGTACGGATTTTTGATCCAATCCGGAATATCGGATATTTTACGGATTTTTCATGAAAACAAGATACCTGGGTGAATTTTATGACTGTCTGAACGCGGCGTGTAGCGTTTCATCGGTCTTGAATAAAGAATCATCTCTTTAAATTACATTTATAAAATTAAAATTGTACCAGTACTTTACTTGTTTATAGAATAGGATTAAATGGGTTACTGTGAATGGTACAATTTAATAAACACGATAGCCCATGGCGGCGTTCAAAATGCTCGTGAAATTCACGCACCTGTATTTTTTAATATTGTTTTCTTTTTTATTTTCGTAAATTTTTAAATTTTATTATTTAGAATCATTAAAATAAAATTAGTAGACTTAGTATTACTACCTTGATATTCTTACTATTAAAATAATCAGTAGACTTGCGTAAGTAAAATTAAAATCTATCCTGAAAAAAAAAAACAAATAGACTTCTTGTCAAATTATTAAACATACATAAAAGTAGGTACTTAACAATTTGACTTAAAGTAATTATTATTCTTATTAAATTGACTTGCGTGATATGAGAAATTATGGTGATAATATACGAAATTCAGAAAATCCATATTCGATTTAGGAATCTCAGATTTGAAAGGTGTAAAAATTTGCAAAAATCTGGATATTTCGGATTACTGCATTCCCTTTTTCCCTTTCCTCCATTAAATGCAGGTAAGACCTATTGATTTTTTCCGCATTTTGGAAACAAATTATTTCTACACCCAGAATCCCACTCCGCATTTGTTATTTCTCTGTCCATCAATACAAATAAGGAAATCTACCACCTACTTACTTCAGCAATGGGGAAATTGAAATGGCTGATGATGTTGACATTTTATTTGCGCTTTTTGGGCATTCTATTGTTAGACAAAAATGCAGTAGGTACTCCTTGATAGAGGTTTAGAAAACGACAACGCCTAATAAAAGCAGACATGCGTTCTACTTACTACGTGCTTTAAATATGGAATATAACCATTTTTGTCTACAACAGAGCATTGCACTGCTCGGAAGGCGCGGCCAGGGTTGAATAGGGTGCAATGTGCACTCTAGGGGCGAGGGCGTGGCTAACTTTTCATTGGTTGGTAGCATCCACTTTAGTCCTAGTTAGGGTTGTAAACTAATAGATAACGACATGCCACCACAACACCTTGGGTCTATAGTTGAAGACCTTATAAAGCTAACATCAATCTATAAAGCTATTTATATTAAATTAAATTACCTATTGTCTACGTTTCAAAATAACCGTATTCCTTACCTGAAATGGAAAACTAATCTTTCTAGGATCATATCTAGTCTGTCTATCAAGAAGAATGAAGAAATACTCTTTTAGAATGAGAGAAATAATAAATTTAAAAATTCTGGAATCGAGTCGATATTTTCATCTCATTGTCATCATCAATCTCTCACATTTCCAAAATATTTAAGCATGTGGCATGTAAATATAACAAATCAGTTTAAATGAGTCTGAATCAGTTTAAAATACTCTGAACAGAAGATTTTCCTCTATATTTTCCCGGGAAGAAATAATCCTTTCTTTCTTCTCAGGTTTTTTTACATTTTTTCCCAAATAGGTATTTGCAAAGATACCAAATTTAATTCGAAATTTTATTGTAGGGCTTTATTCATAAAATATTAAGTAAATTATAACAAAAGAAGTACTTAGCTTGAAAGCTATGTACTTCTTTTGTTATAATTTACTTACTAGTATCTTCCTACTTCCAATTGTTGTCTGTTACTAAGTTAAGATTTCCTTTCTATGGTTGCTTTAGGTCGTATGCTATTATTATTGGTTATTAGGCATTTGACTATATTTAACGCACATTTAATATGCGAGTACGATTTCTACTTCACCACCTTGAAGAATATGTTATTTCCAAAATTCCTTAGTGGACAATCTATTCTTCCTTACTTACTACTTCTTAGATTACCTGACAGCTGGCACAAATTATTATTCAAGGATTTTTTAGCGTGTCGATGAGCGCTTTTCGCCAACCAATTCCATACAAATAAGAGCACGCGTTACATAGTCTATGTGCACCCAGCCAGCCTTATTATATAATATCGTGTATTAGCAGCTGGTGCGGTGTTGTGATGAGGGGTCGTCATTGGGACCGGCCGGTGCGTAGCCCAGCTGCTCTTGACTGCCGACGCGAAATTAGAACAACGTTAGAACTGTTCTACCTACATAATACTTTTTGTTGAAATAATGTATATCTACCAAAATTTATAAAACTATTGCTTGGGAACTACCTAGGCTTTTATTGGTGGTTTTGCCCTTCTCCCTATTCCTAACTACCTATATAGTATACGTGCGAAAGAAGATTTTGTCATGCCCTAGGTCACTCCACACCCAAGAACAGATATCGTACGAGGCTAAGGAATATGACAAATCCGTGGTGGTCGTTCACCGCTTAAGCGCCGTTTCAATACATTTACAAATTACTATTTACATTCAAATAAATCTTTTTTAATTACTTGCTACGTATTAATAATTCGAGTGTTAGTAAATTGAAGAAATCTTTTTTGACTTGCTGTGAATAGCAATTTTGTGCATGATCTTGAATATTTTTTTGATCGCGCCCTCTTGTTATGGACTGGAACTGGACTCAACCACGTTGTCCTTGGTATCCCAATTAGAAACCCATTGGTGGCTCTCAGCTATTCTCGACGGGTTTTTATTATAAACGTATGTGCTATTCAAAAAGGTTTACGATAGCAATTAATTCATACTTGTTTGGAGTTGCAGTGTGGTCTCCCTTACCATTACCATATGATAAACCGTGAAATTTTGTGACTTGATTGGTGCAAACATTTACTTCCAGAGCCTAATTCAGACATTTTAGCCTGTATATATTTTTCTCAACTTATTCTAAATTTGTGTCGCCTTTATGCTAATAAATGTTGACTTAATTATATGTTTTATTATATATATAATAAATTCCTTTTGATTTTTAAATAAAAATATCTATCTGCGTGATCTGTGCTTACCAAGTGTGCATAATGAGTGCCCAAGCTGAAAATAGATAAGGCAGGTAGAATATGAGTAGGAATTTCATAATATTTTCCTGACATGATTGGCTATTTATTATACTTCTATGGTCTTGTATTAATTTAAATAGTGTGCCATACCGAGCTGGCCAATGCAATCTCGCGACGTCTCGCGTTTATGAAAATCATTATCACGAGAATCGCTAAATGCTTTATCTTGAAAATAATCACACTGTTTGAATAAGTTAAAAGGATTAACTAACAAAAATATTTTCAAACTAGATGTGGCCGAGGGCTTCGCTCCCGTGGGAATTTGAGGTAAAATATAGCTTATAACAATCTTGGATAATATACCTTTCTAATGGTGAAAGAATTTTTAAAATCGGTTCGGTAGTTTCGTAGATTACCCGCCTCAAACATACAAACTCACAAACGATTGTCTCTTTATAATAATAAAATAGAAGTATAGATAAACGTTTAACATGCCTTATCAAATAAAGAATAAAATAAACATCCAGTCTCTATTCAAATAAGCCTTTTAATAACAAAACAACTATACAACTAATCAATCTCAATATAAAATTTCCACTACTGAGCTTAGGAAAATGTTTTGGAAAACTGGAACATGTCCAGCTTAACTAAAGGAAATATAGAAATGACGATTTAATATAATTTGTTTCGCCTGATGAACATTTTCTATAAAACATCGAAGATCTGGCACATCTTATATGGAATTCATAGAGATTAGCTAAACTGTAGTTTTCCATTTATGCATAATATTATAATAACTTTGCGCCCGAAGGAAAATCCCTCAGTGTATTGTTCGGCCACGCGAACGAAGTCGCAGGCATCAGCTAGCTGATAACAACTATATATTCATAGATACAACGGTAAAATTATAATTTAGGCGGCAAAATTGGGTCAGCGTAGTTCATCAACAACTTCGTTAATGGACCCCATTAGGATTCGTGTCTCAATACAAGGGGAACATCCTGAATTCCTGTTCCTAATGTGGAACTCCACGCGCGGTTAGCAACAGAGTGGGGAGCTACGGCTAGCAACAAGGGTGTCCTTCGATACCGTTTACGTATTTTTATGATGATGATGATGATGACGGTAGTTATAATAAGGTTGAGATGATGATGGTAGTGAGGCCGCAATAAAATAATAAGGATAACAAATCTTTCGTGTGTTACAACATAAAACGGAGCTGCAACTTTATTACTAGAGCTCAGATGACAGTTAACAGAGGAGTTTCTTTTGCCTTAAAAGTATCGGAACTATGCCTACCGAAAACGATCTAACCATTTCTGCGCACGCTTGAGAAGGTTGACAGAAAGTCGACCGGATCGTGATGAGCGTTTAGCTTCACAGCGTTCCAAGATTGCATCGTCTAGATCCCACTCTTTGACACTCTTTTGAAAGGGAATCATGTTTGGATGCTCTTGATCTATATGAATAATTTTCTCAACTTGGCTCCATAAACATATATTCCCGCAATGCCGTGCTTCGAAAGCATGGAGAGCCCAAAGGAATGTGTTGTTAATCAGGCAAAGTTGGACTGCCCCACTGGAGTTGTTGTTATATGCAGAACATCCAATCAAAACAACAACAAACAATTATTTTTTCCACAACATCAATCTTAGAAATACAAATTTTACAAAAGTACAAGCTTAATAGACAAAAATGAGTGTGGAGAACTGGTGCCCGTGCTAGGTGTCAGAAGAACCTGTATTACGGGTCACCAGGTCTCTCTCGTTAGTATAAGAACTATGCTAATAAACAAACTTATTAGAAATTTTATCTAGGTACTTATCATAAAATTAGCTATGAGCTATATAAAGTTAAAAGAAAATAAGATTAAGATTAAGCCACTACAATAAATAAGTCTTCTGTTTCATCATAGGTCGCAACCACTGACCAGAGCCTGCAACCACTCTCTTATTAATTTTTACAGTTAAAATTATTAAGGTGAAAGATAGATATTTGGGAATTATTTTTTTTATAGAGAAAAGGACCAATATAATGTAAAAATCTTTTCATAAATTGCGTATTCACTGCAGGAAGCGTAAACCTTAGCCTGTTATTTCGAAGTATCGGTTGGGGAGTGAAGGGAAAAAGGGAATGCTGGTATGATGATACTACAGCAAGTACAAAAAGTTGCCTCACTGAGAGCACTTCACAAAATTCGTATAGCTCTGTAGTGGGAAACCTAAAAGGTTTGAAGGTGCAAACTTTTAAAACCGCTCTCTGGGCTCTTTCCAGTGCAAGCAGATGTGTTTTAGCTGCACCACCCCAAGAAGTAATACAGTAACTAATAATTGATACGCAAGACTTTCGCATCTGCCACATGGCGTAGTTTTTTGAAAAGATTAATTTTCTAATTCGATTGGAAACACATATAATAGATAAGGGCCTACCAAATGATTCCAACGGCGTTTTTTGGAGCCAATTAAATTTCAGAAGGAGTGTTCAACCTTCACAAGCGTTCACCTTTAAAATTCATAGCCAATTTTATCATCGAAATAGTTCATTGGTGCTGACGTTCCAAAATTTCTGCAAATAAATTTTGTAGTCGATTATCAAGACAATGCTCATTTGACGTAGACTGAGACAACTAAAAACTATTCCCGTGGCGATTTGCGAAAACAGGTTTTTCGCAAATCGCCACGGGAATAGTTTTTATTCTCTTCTTATAGATCAGAGAGCCGGATTCAACACTTGTTGGGGTGTCAACGTACAAAATTAAACTACGTTAAAATATTTTTTCTTGACCTGTGTGCAATCTATGGACGTAATATACTGTAGACGTAATGATAACTATGAACGAAATGATTAGACGTTATGATACTATGGACCTTATGCACCGCAAGGGTCCAGTCTCCACAACGTCTCTCAGAATGTTAATATCCACAAAAGTCCAGCCTAACATGTTCTCTATTGATAAAAGATGCAGTAAAAGCCGTAATAAATGAAAGTATGAGCATAAGAGAAGCATCTCGAGAATACGATATTCCGAAGACCACTTAAGAATAGACACTGATTGCACAGTTGGTAGAGATACCGTGTTAAACCAAAATGTTTAGTAGTTTTATTGGTCTTCATTCTACCTTATTAGAAAAGGTATGCAAATGGTAAATGTATGAGGACAGGCGGCGGATATTAGGGGGTTCAAGGTCGATATAATAAAAAACATCAAAGTATATTATCAAAAATAACAAGGATTCGTAATTTTGCGAATGTAGAAAAGTATTAATATCTCCGTATCCTCCTACAAAAAGAAAGCATTACAAGAAAGCAAAAGCTAACCGACAGATTGACATGACCGATAATGACGCCGCCACCTTTTAGTCCTTATTTTCATTTTCAGGCATTTTTGCCTTATTTTGTACGTTTATTTTTATTTGGTCCTTATTATTGTAACTCAAAAATCCTTTCAAGAGATACCTATTCTTAATCACTCAGTGTCACATAGCAATTGATCTAGTCTCATACTTATTATCATAACCGAAAAGAAGGTTAAGGTTACCAATCTCGATAATCAAAAATAAAATTTAATTAACTCACCAATTAGTTTTTATAGGTACCTACCTACTTAGGTACCTACCTACCGATTGAAATTAATCACGCGTAAGCTGTTGTCTCAACGACGACCCGAGTTGCGTTGCGTTGTGTGCTTAGTCAGTCAGTGCAAGCGTTAGTGAGCTGAGCTCAGTATAGTCGCCCGGTCGGCCAAGCGCGGCCTCTTGTTTAAGTCATATTCCAACACTTTCCAATTTTTCGGAGCAAAGAACGTTCTTTTTAACGGAGTACCTAAAAGTGGGACCTAATTGTTACTTTTTAGAAATTGATCATTTGGTTCAAGTATTATTAATACGGAATTAGCAATTGCGATGCTAGTAACCATTGAGCAAAGGGCAGTCTGAGCTTTTGAAGGGCGTTTTCTCCTTTTGGATCAACGTCTCGACTATAGATTTATAATTTTAAGGTGAGCGGGACACGAGGCGGTCGACGCCTGTACCAGACGAAGTAGGCGGTGTCAGGCGACCGCCCTCCGCGGGCCCCGGTTGAACGCTGTGGAAAACGCGTGGATGCGGGGCGCCGTCGTACGGACCCAGTAACAAATATACTTCACGAGCCGCTATCGCTTTTAGTGATTGGACTAATCGTCAGATTAGTATCGATGAAATTTTTATTTAAACGGAAAGTTTTATTACTATAAAAATTGGGCGTTTTAAAAAAAATACGAGGTGTCAGTCTTACACATCGTATGCATGACCGCAGCAGCATCGTCACTTCAGTCTCACGGCGGTCCACGAGACTACAACAGGTAGTCGATAGTGTTATAAGAGGCGTGTTAATTTTCCGAAATGGCACGTTACTTCTAATTAAACCATTTCGATTTGATTCCGAATCTGTAACTCAAAATTTAATGCTTTTCTAAGGCTATACCAGATAACTAAACAAAACAAAAACTGTATGATGGCATACGAAGATATGAATACACACTTTGTCTTTAATTATCAAATGAGTATACTAGAAACCCATACATTTTCTGATTGGCCCGGGTCTTGGATGTTATCAATAAATATACTTAAAAGTTCCTTTCAAATCCGCGGGATGATATTTCTTGGAAATAAATTAAAACAAATAATTTATTAATTTGTCATTAGTGGCTTTTCCATTTTACTTTGCTTTATTCTAATTGGTTTGATAAGTGCATACGAGGGTTTTTGTAAGCTGCCATTAAATTTATAGGTCGTGCTCATCAATAATTAGACTCACGTTGACGCTAAAACCGGTTTGCCCATTACTAGGGCACATCACTCGATAAAACGAAATCGATACTTGCGCTTCACTAAGATGTAGTGCTCTCCCCGCGGGCCCCGGGTCAGCCACGCCCAGCGCGCGCATTCTCAAACAAAATCCTCACGAAATGGATGCAAGTAGAATCTAGTCGGCGTCGTTCGCTCCGTTCGATGACGCACGTCACATCAGTTGGGCTGCTCAGTTGAGTAGTGATCTCGCTCGATAGTCGACGAATTGTTCGCACAACGCACACGTGCCACCAGTGTCCATCCCTTCCTCCGCCCCGTGTCCGAGCGGTCCGACGCTCGCTCGGTTTCAACCCGTCGACACCAGTCACCATCATCGGTACCGTTCCCATCGGTGCCTTGCGTACCTATACCTACTTAGTATCATAATTATTACGTAATGCGAAAGTAAACATTGCATCCAAACCACGTGTGCGGCGGCCGGCAAATCATCATTGATCATCCTACTTCCACGCTCCGGTATAAGGGAAGCCCGGAGTTATGAATTGAAAACAAATCAAATTATGTTAAATTTTTTAAACATTCCTATCGATTCCTATTTCAAATAATCATTATAAAAATTAGAGCTGTGTCGTTATAATTGAATGTGAAATGTCTAATTCCGTGGAACAGCAGTTTAGCGAGCTTACCCTGTCTCAGGAGGACCATGATCAAATTTTTGAACACGAGGACCACCCGGAAAGGTATGTACTTACTTTAAATTTATTATCAGTGTAATTAAACGCATATTAATTATTATCAGTGTAATTAAACGCATATTAATTAAATAACTTTTTAATAGGTCTGTCTACTCTGCTTTTAGTCTGAACAAAAAATGTTGATTTAATTCAAACAAATTCGTTCAATTATATCAACGTAGGCAACGTTTTCAATAATATCTGCCTGTGTAGTGTGGTGAGGGCCATAGGTACAAATAAGTCAAATTTACACCCTCACAGGCACTTTCAGGTAATTTTTATATACCATTTGAACAGTGTTGGTCCCCTACCTATCATGCCAGAAGGGCTTACTATTATTTTTTTCTAATACCGTGAAATACGCCAACTTTGCCCACTTTTTCCAGAAAACCTACATTTTTTTCATATTTTTTGTATTAAACGCCGGACGTATTTTTATGTCTGTGGCAACACTGAGATAATGTGCATGCATTGTCTTTTTTAAATCTGACATTAGACACCGTTTTTTCTATCATATGATCGATTTTGAGGGCGGTAAATTTATCTGGACTTGTAGCCAATATTACCCACCCTGATTTTAGCAAAACTATAGCTTTTATATGGACGACTTAAAAACCAAAGAAAGAATTTTGAAGAATTTTGGCAATAAAGGCGATTGATTCAAAATTCAATGAACTCGATATCGTGAATACATTCCTCTTTAAAATGAATGGGCAATGTTATCCTGATTATATATATATATATATATATATATATATATATATATATATATATATATTAATTTAAAGTAATATATATTTCTTTGTCTCATACGAGATTTGTTTGTTTTTCTGAAATAAAAAAGAAACAATTAGTTTCACGTAGTAAATAAGATAAACTTACTTACATTATCATTTAGACATCATTATAACATTTACTTAGTTGGCAAAAAAACCCATCTATTTTATCTAATATTTAATATTTATTTTATTTAATATTTTCTTCTTGTCAACCCTAAGCGTTATTTGATGGCGGGAAATGTTGATAATCGTACGGCGGAACATTACTAGGTACTTTACCCACTGTCATAACTTTTGTTACATACGAGCTAAATCAACGAAAGTATTATCAAAATACTCTACACATATTTTTACATAAGATTGATTGAGAGAAATTAGGAGCGCACACCCAATTTAGTATTACCATGTGAATAATTTATTTTCTACCAATATTATCAATATTGACGTCATTTCGTTACTATTTTTCCAATTAGTAGTTTTCTTTAAAACTTGTGTTTTTGGCAATGATTCCCCTGGTGGCAAAGTTGGCGTATTTCACGGTAATATATCAAAGTACATAATGTACATAGTCAAAAAGTAGGTAGGTGTATATCAAAACACGTTCGATGGTGATCAGAGAGCGGCAGTCATTATTGTCGTATGTAGTAGGTACCTAGTATCTACCTCGTTAGGAGACTCAAAACGGAAGCATTACCAGTGACGTGAAAATAATTCTGTTATTCAAAAAATTTGTGTTAATTTTTCAATATAATTCAATACTCTGTGCACACTTTTTTTACTCATCTTGCATTAACTAGGGAGGTTAGGTACCAGATACTTTCCTCTATACCTGAAGAAGTTTCAAAAAAGAAAAGTGTGGCCAAGATCTGGTCAAATGAAAAAACAACTCTTTCGCCTTTACCTGGAGTCTGAGCAACTACTTCAGCATGCCTTTATCACTCCCAAAATTTACTGGGCCAACGCGCACACTAGCACGAGCACACTAGAACGCGTGTGCTCTAGTTATTAAAGCGTGTTATTTAAACGGTCAGCAAAGTAGGTAGGCATTTTGCGACAAAAACAATTTTGTTAGATATTAGCTAATTGTGAGCAAATACTTTAAATTGGATTGTACAAAGCATAATATTTTTTGGTCAATAACAAATTGGGCAGCGACTTAAAGTACTTTAAAAAAGGCATACCGACCAAATAATCAATTCTCTTTATAAAATATTATTTACTTTACGAATAATATTAGAAATGGCTTTACATTTTGGAAGACAGGGTTATGCAGTGAAAAGCCCAGTGCAGTGGAACACAATACTTACAGGCTATTAAAAAAGGCTTCACAGTTGCCATCCAGTTGAAAAGAAAACAGTGGGTAGCATTATTGTCGACTACCTGTGGCGAAAACATATGAATAGCTTTGCCCTATTTATATAAATGTACCTAGATAGTCATACCATCATCAGTCACGTCACGTCTAAATAGTTTCCAGTGATGTTCGAATAGGGGTTCGTTTAGATAGGGTCAACTTCCGGGGTGATACCTACCTATTATGGGTTGGTTTTATTTTCAATCTTCCTTATAATTGACCAAGCGAGCGAGGTCTAACATTCCACTATGGGGGCAAAAATACATTTTATGTATGTATGGTTGAAACGCGATAACTTTAGAACCGTTGGTCCGATTTTGATGAAATTTAAAAGTATGTAAAAATGTAGGATCTGCTAATGGATTTTTTGAGTTCGTGGGACAACAAAATCGGTTAAGCCGTTTTTGAAATATTCACAGTTTTGTAAAAAAAATATTGTGTTCGCGAGGTTTGAGACTACCAAACCGATTTCAACGATTCTTTCACCATTAGAAAGCTAAATTGAGACCATCGGAACCTGGCTTCTTTTTAGCCATAACTGTTGTGTACAATAGTTTCAGAAAAAACACTTGTCACTCATATTTACAATGCGTTGGAGGACTCACAGGACGCCATCAGAGTGTTTTGCGATCTTTCTAAAGCATTTGATCATGAAACACTGAAAGATTACAAACTGTTGATATTAATAACATACCACATGGCTCAATTTTAGGATCCTTTCTCTTTTTAGTTTACATCAATAATCTGCCATGCATAGAAAAGCAGGCTGATATCGTGCTGTTTGCTGATTGATGATACGTCATTAATCTTTAAAGTAGCCAAGAAGTGGTGAAGATGTTTATGATGTAAATCGTATTTTGTCTACTATTTTGAATTGGTTCTCTGCTAATAACATAATGCTGAATGCAAACAAGACCTAATGCGTTAAATTTACACTTATCAATTTTAGGCAGGCTAACTGGCTGTACTAAACACCAAATTCTTAGGAATTCCAAATTATCTAAGGGTTGCCAGTTTATATGAAATTTAGTAATTTTTTTAAGAGAGACACATGACATTTTAAATTTGTAGTTTGTAAAAAATAATAATTCATTAATTCGATGTTGAAATTACATCCCTATAAGGATGAAATAGGAGATGCAAGTTTGTATGAAACAACACAAACAAAACATTTATGAAGTAAGACACTTGAAATTTTTATTTAAATTTGTAATTAGTAAAAAATAATAATGAATGAATTCGATTTAAGTAATGTCATCTTTTGGTCTTTGATCTGTAAATACAATGCAAGGAAGGGCAATGCCGAGCACGGCACGCCCATGGGGGCCTGCTGGACGTTCGTCTCTAACCACCTCTTCATCCCGTCGTAACCCATTTCATTTGGGGTCGGCTATCCTTGTACACCTGCGCTAGAATTCGGGGTAGTCATGGGGTTTATATTTTGCTTTTGGATATTTTTATATATTGGAGCACCAGGTGAAAGGTGACCTACCTTAGGTTTGGCATTTTGGTTATATTGAGAACTTCCTGTGTTGGGTGGTATTCGTCTCGTCTCTTTATTAAATAAATAAATAATATATTAGGACAAATTTGTGTGATTTGTCCTAATATATTATTTATTTATTCTATTTCATCCTTATAGGGATGTAATTTTCATCATCAAATTAATGAATTATTATTTTTTACTAACTACAAATAGTATCGTTGAGTTAGTAACCCATAGCTCAATAGCTATGGGTTACAACTCAACGATACTATATTTTTTAACAAATACATATATAGATAAACATCCAAGACCCAGAGTGGTGTTATGTAGGTATTTTATTGTCTGTGGCCTCCTAATTTCGATTTATTTTATAATACGTACATATGCAGATAAACATCCAAGACCCGGGCCAATCAGAAAAAGATCATTTTCCGTCATGACCCGACCGGGGATCGAACCCGGGACCTCTCGGTTCAGAGGCAAGCACTTTACCACTGCGCCACTGAGGTCGTCATATTACCAACGTTTTCTTTCTGAGATCTTTTCGCGTATAGGGGTCACTTTCAAGTTTTCCAGCTATATGCTCGTAGGTACTCCACTCTACCCAACTTCAGCGTTGTCATTTCGTTGGTTGTTGTTATTGTTCATGAGTGAGATTTTGTAAGATTCCCAACATTCCTACCTATGTCATTGTGGCGGTTTGCATGTCGGTTCTGTGGAGCTTTCTTTTTAATTTAATGGGCATTTTTGGGTCACAGAGTACGATCGATAATGAAAGCGAGAAAGAAATTTTAAAGTTTACAATCAATGTGATCTTATAGCGGTAAATCGTAAATGGTTATTTGAAAGTTAACGTAGGTAAAACGTATAGCAGGACTTTATGAATACATTTTAGATTGAAGACACCCGGAAATGTCATCTCGGCAAGGGATCATGTTTAATTTATCTCTATCCTTCTACATCAAATGGTAATCTACAAGTCTTCCCAATACATGTGTGTAAATTGCTCAATTTGAAAGTTTACTGTATTTTCCGACGTCACCTTTACTTGCGGAAACTACGCAGTTCGCCAACGCAAAGAATTATGCATTCAGACCATTTCAGGACGAAGTAACAGTGCCTATGTTCTATGTAGATACCAAAATGCGCAACTCGTGATTCTTACAGATTTTAGATAGATTTGATCAAATCATTACTTTTTATTTGTCTCAAAAAAGTGTACATTTTATTCTCATTCTCTTTTTTATCTGAACTAAGTCTGGCTTTTATGCCCGTCTCCGCTATATATATATATAGTACGGTAAAAGTTCCTTGGTATTAATTTTAATTAGCGCTATAATTATAGCTATATTGCTTGACTTTTGTGACGGGGTTTAATGATTCTGTGCAACGCATGTGTACAATACATACAGCGCAGGCGCAGTTGCTTGGATGCACCGTTCCGAGCACCTGTCGGCAGGTGGCTGTCTGCGGGCACGTGCCCAACCGCCTCGGTCGCCGCCGCCATCCGCTGTCCGTACGTCAGATTACCAAGTGTTTTTTTTTGCTTGAAGTATTGGGCTGGGAATAAACTGGGCATCGATTGCTTGTCGACTGAAGGAAATATTATAGGTACCTGATTCGATGCAATGTGCGTTCGTGTCTTGTTTTCATTTAACCTTCCTTTTTAATCATACAGCATGAGATTTTAAGAGTATAAAGTTATATATAAGGCTCAAAGATTAGCGAACTTGAGTTTTATTTTAGTACTAGCTTTTGCCCGCGGCTTCGCACGCGTGAATTTCGGTTCTTAAAAGGAATCTTAAGTAAAATTTCAGTTCTAACACTGGTAAAATTTATTTATTACTACCATTTAAATTCGTATTTTTGACAATTTTAGTTCAATTCCCCTTTTCCCGCTAAGATTTCCGCTACATGGGTTTCCTACAAATCGTCCCATGTCTTTTACCGCAACGGGGCACGTTACGCATGTTCTTACGTGTGTAATCCCTAGAGATGCAATTTTCAAAATCTAGTTATATTTTACTAATATATAGACAGACCAGCTACAAATTTAAATAAAAAAATTTTTGTCTCACTTCAAAAATGACGAAGTTTTATACAAACTTACAACCCTTATTTCATCCCTATAGGGATGTAATTTTCAAAAGTGAATTAATGCATTATTATTTTTCAAAAACTAGGTACAAATTTAAACCAAAAATTTCATGTGCCTCACTTTTGATACGAAGTTTCAAACTAGCAATCCCTATTCCACCCCCATTAGGAATGGAATTTTGAAATATTCTTTCTTAGCGGACTTCTCCGTCACACCTTTCTGACAAATTTCATTTTCGTGCCTCAGTAGTATTCGAGATTTCGGCATACGTGTTTTTCGTTTTAATATATAAAAGAAGATTCAGATGTTTGCCGTTGTTCCGACAGTGGCATAAAGTAATACTGAAGTAAGCTAGATTACTTTATACAGAATGTAGGTTGTTGAAACTTCTGAAAAAAGTTTCTGCTAAGTTGTTATTTGGTTTTAACGACTTTAAGTACATATACCGACTCTTTTCCGGGATGAGTACACCATGATGTTATTCCACGCCATAATTCGTTCCCTTAGCCAACCACATCAGTGTAAATGCTATGATTTCAATTTAGTTACTTGTCATTATGTTTTCTCTGTAATCAAATCTTGTAAGTTAAAAATTACATCCATTTCCACTTCATACGATAGTCTTTGAGAGTAAATATTCGCCTTCTTTTACATGATAATGTATTATGATAAGACTCGATGGTGATGGTGGCCCAGGGTCATCAACAGCCAACGAGGAATGTGAATTTTGAAGTGAAAAATGTTTTTAACATCTACTTGACTGTGATGTACGATTTGCTGTCTTTTGATAGAGTGCGTGAAACACATCTATGTGCCATTCGAGTATGAATAATTATAATCTCACTATCTCCTATCTGAGCGATTTTTCGGGTCCTTCTGCCGCTATGGAGCGTTGGGTACCATCACCGGCGCATGGATATTCTTCTTAATAAGTCAGCACTTTTTGCGTTTGCTCGTATGCCATGCTCCAGCAGGAAAGTTTTTTCTGTGTATATCTCACTTACATAACACTAAAATATATATAATAGAAAAGATATAATATACAAGACAACTTACAAGATTCTTTATAAATAATAAAGACACGCAAGACATCGATGTGGCTCATTATAAATACAAAATTATTTATTTAGGACTGGCGTAAATACAATCTTATTATCGCGTTTTAACTCTCTCGTCTAATAACTTATTTTGACGGAGCCACAATATCGGAGCTTGTAGCGATAATTGTCAGGTTCGAGTAACAAGCGGGAGCGATTTCCTCATAATTTTCAAATAAAAATATCAAGTAAAGCTAAGAAGCCACGCTTGTACGCGGTTGTCTTTTGAATGTTATAAAGGAATTTTGAATGTTATTAACACTTTTTTTATGAATGTGAACTATTGCTCGAAATCTGACAAAAGTTATTACTTCAATATGGATTCAATTATGTGTTTCAAATATGGATGTTAAAGTTGCATTAATATCTTATTCATAGAGATTTATATCATTACATTTTATTGTTACCGTGCTATCGTCCGCAAATATGGTATATTAGTGTTTGGAAGATCGTTAATATTAATTATGAAAAGGGGCCCAAGCACACACCATATAGTACAGTACGTTCATTTGATAGTAATGCTGTTCCGATAAATTCAATCCTGTTTACGATTACATAAATATGATTTTATTAAATTTAAACACATTACCCCTAATTCCGTAAGGCTGTCTAGTAGTATGTCATGTTGAACATAGTCAAAAGCATTGCATTGAAGCTCATATCACAATATATAGAACATATGGGTTTTCTATTTCGAGAGTCGGGTCCCTGGTAATTTTAATTTAATCAGTTTATATATTTTCAAAAATTTTTTTGAAAAATTCCTAATTAATTTATTCGTACTTATCTACAAATACAATAAGTTTCCATTAATCGAGTAGGTAAGGTGTGTTGGACTTACTTGATATTCTTATCGATTTATTATTTCTCAACCAGACAATAATTGTACGTACAATGTGGAAATCATGCCAGTTAGGCCAAATCAATTCATCTCTTTAGGTCTTACTAGGTACTCTCTATTAAAAATACTGTACATCGGCGTGACACAAAGATAGCAAAAATTGATTCGGCCGAACTGACATGGTCTCGATAGCTTGAGAGCACTGCTCGAATAAACAGGGGCGCGGGTTCATTTCTCGCTCGATTCCAGAATATAGAAATCATTTCTAGTGTTAATACGGAATATTTTATGAAATGGTTTTGATTTCTTCCTTTTCCATGATCAGTATTCTTTAGCTATAAACTAATGCATAGTATTTATAAAACAGTCGCTTCCCGCTATGTCTGTCCGTAGCATACGCTACGCAACGGATTTTGCGGCGTTTTTTTTTATTGTGATGTTTTCAAAAACACTCCTGGCCTTTATTTTACAAAATAATCCTCAGGAGTTTATTTTTAAGCCTATTACATATATAGGCTTAAAAATAAAATATTTTTTAACGCCATAAGTAAAATTTCCATAATTGTTATAGTTTTTTACACTAAGTCGAGCTGTATCTTCTTGGGCCAGTGAGCTACTTTTGAGAACAGGATAGAGAAATCGATTGTTGTATCAAAATTCAATACGCCTGGAGAGCTACTGGTGCATAAAAGCGCTATTAAATGGCAACCTACTTTGTCTCAAGCGCAAACTCTCATCTGAGCGTTTTTTCGGTTCCTTCCTTAGTGTTGAGCGTCGGAGTCCCAGGGTCAGCTTTACTTTTTCGTCTCCACTTCACACAATCATCGGCGTCCCCAGTTAGACCATTGGCCGGTGAATTTTTGAGCATTACGATCACCGTCAAAATTAAACAAAGACAAATCTTTTTCCTGACTTAATATATGAATGAACATGTTATAATCTATGTTGTTTTAATGAATATTTATTTTTTAAATATTTTTGAAGAAAAGTAATGACGTAGGTCAAAATGGCAAAATCACCATGGCACATACATCATCCTTAACGACATCAAGCCAGCATATCTTGGGTTTGTCCCTTCTGCCAGGGCCAGGTGACAGGACATTTACTTACAGTGACGGGGAAGTGTTTGATGTCGCCAAGAACAGTCCTAACTATAGAATTGGAGATACGGTACTTGTCGCGGATATTGTCACTATAGGCTTCGGGCATCCCTTTGGACCTCAATGTCCACCAGGAGCTTCTCCATATCTAAAAACTAGAAATGGAGAAGCGTATTTCTCTAAGACGGTCCTTAGGGCTAAAATAAGGTACGCAGTGCCTAAGCCCGGGCAAAACCCATACTGAAACTCGGAGACTACTCCTGCCGGATTCGAGAGTCTAGCAAACGCAAACTCATCGACATGTGTATTCTACCCATCCCCCTTACCCTTACTTGTGGTGCACAAAACTGGTCAGAGACTTAGTATTAAAAACCCAAAGTTCGTAGTTTGCCAACCGGCAGACTGATTACCATTCCAAAACCCTGGATCATTGATATGACAGACAACAAAGCTCAAGTTTGCTGAATGCCGCCAGTTAGATGGGCACGGATCACCACAACTTGTGTTCCCGAAGGGCGCAGATGTCGAGATTAGAACTTGAACAAGATGGAGGGCTTAAAAAATACTTTTTTGTATTTGGTCAAAAATAGCGCCTATAACAGAGGTTCAATAAAAAAGATATTAGGTCCTTTTTATTGTCATATCATAATACAGCCTCAAATTTATCCGTAATCAATCTTTAAGATCCATAGTACATTTAATACTGCCGAGACGTAATCGCAAAAAAATATTGCAATGCCAATCAGAAAAGCGAATAGCGAATTATAATAGTCTGTCCATTACCTAATAATGTACCTAATGTTTTGGATTTTATGATTTTGACCTAAGTATGTTAGTAATGCGAAATCAGTGAATGAAGTTATAGGTAGTTTTTATCAGTACAGCGGGGCGCGGGTGGGTGGTGCGGCGGGTGGCCGGCCCTCGTTTTGCATTGCAAGCCCGTTCTGAACGCGCGTCGCCTGCGGTCGCATTCACTCGGTTCACTCACACTTCAGTCATACGGCAACATTCGCAGTTGCGCCACAGGTCTTGGCGACTTTATTGAATACCTGCTGCTGCATTACACTATTTCTTTTCTAATCACCACACATTTTTGGAAATTAGACCCGCCAAATTTCATTCTAAGAATTGCCTCTATTTTATGAATGTGTTAAAAAGTCTGCATCAGTGTCCTCATTGGGAGCGTGCTGTGTTAAGTTTCACAACCGGCTTTAGGCATACAGAAATGGCGAAATACCGCAGGTATGACTTAGGATTCCTTGTTAATATGTCCTTGTTTTTGTAATATTTACCTGAATATTCACCACGGTTTCTTGAATTTCAGTGAAAGAGATAAATTCCACTGATTGTTTGTACTTTGCTGCAATTTTTGCGGGCGGTTCAATACTTGTATGCACTTTCTTGAGCACGTGGTGCGTAAAGTAAAATGGCGGCTGACGGCGCCGGGCGTTGTTCCGGAGACTCGTGAATAGCTCGTTACGAACGCAGTATCTTTATGCTAGTCAAGTCATATCAAAAATTTATTAATTCTTACTGACTTTTAGCAACAATTATACAAAGATTTTTGAAATTGTATAATACAATTTTTACAGCTTTAAAACCCAGCATTCTTTGTAATTCCCAATCCCGGGCATGGGAATCCCAAAGATCATAGAGGAATCGATTTTTAAACGTTTCATGTCAACTACTTAAAATATTAAATAAGTTGTAAATATTATATTTGCTTTTACAGCCTTTTTAATTAACTAGGAGTTAGTTCGGTCTGATCCACTGGAAACTGTACCATCCGGTCCGAACTACTTCATTTTATAATACAGTAAATTGAAAAGCTGTTGTCAACGTAAATGTAGTAGTTTTATTTCTATGAGGCCTTTGACCAGCTTTTTATTCTGACCAATTTTTTGTGACACAGACACATCAACAGTTTAATAAAAAAATTACAATATTAAGTAATCTTGAATCTTTACACTCAATTTATGATTTTTTTACACACGTTTATTTTAGATGATAATGCATTATTATGATAAGCATGATATGCTGGTGCATCCCAGGAACGGATCCAGGGATTTGAACAGAATATAAAATTGTTTATATATCTAATCCCAAGGGTATCAGTTCTTGTCGGTTCTGCCGTGGTTCTTCCCGGGTAAAAACCGGGAGTAAAATACTTGTAATTGTGGTTGTTAAACACTCGTTGTACATTTCATGCAAGTAGTGTAGTCCGAAAATACTAATATTTTTTTATCATTCTAACATAATAACAGGAGATCGATGCATCATCAATCCTGTAACTACAAAGAAAAAGATATTTACATATATGTAGATGTATTAGAATGTAATACATCTACATATGTGTAAATATCGCGTTTTAAAGTATATACCTCATTAGCGGCCGTATTATGCATAACTTCGTAATACGGCACGGGTGCAGTATTATGCATTTATGCATGTTATATACATAAAATCTTGCCAATTACTGTATTAAAAAACCCCGCATTAAAATCCGTTCCGTAGTCTTAAATATCTATATAATACATACATATCTAAGAAAAGACTTACGACTTCATTTTATACCATGTATCTGTAATAAAATATGATATTAACGCCATGAAGTAATAATATGTATATATGATGATAGAAGGGATAAAGTTAAATTAAACGTCAGTGCTTAAACAAATACTGTTTATTTCTATTTTCTCTACACTACTTGTTTACATTATGTCTGTGACACTCAGACACGGGCCTATTATAGATACAGGAGGAAGAATAAACAAGATTTGGTCCTCCGAATGATAGACGAAGTCACAATTGTTAGTACAGACATACATGAGCCACTCCATGGCGTTCATTCTTAAATTGTCTTGATTGAAATCGCACTAACGGATGTAGATAAAGTATCAGGGAGGAGGGGGGAGTTTGGTGTGAAGCGTGGAAGGAGTCGCATGATAACAGTTGTCTAAATATGTAAATGATACAGATCTCTCACCCGTTAGCTAGTTAGCCATGTCTACATTAATTAAAAGTAGGTTACGATTGCGTGCTGTGTATTTCCCATGTATGTGGATGTTACATCTTACATTTATAAGCTTCATTGTTTTCACCCAATCCCAAATTATGCCTAAATTCTTTCTAGCCGTATGCGACTAGATACATACGCATTTATTCAAACATTATTTAATCTCAGATTTTTGTGAAGAAATTAATAATATATTAATAAACATACATATTTTATTATTTCATACATTCTCTTTCACTTCTCAAAGAAAAGTCCAGAATTCTCGTTTGGTAGGTTGGTTATAACATTGCTGTCCATGACTGATTAATATGAGTGACTGCGATATCATTGTTATACGAGGGCTGCTATTTATGTATCCGGAATAACAAAATTAAACAAACATATATTATTACATATGGTTTTATTGTTTCTCGAAGTATTCTCCGCGATGATCTATGCACTTCTGCATACGATGAAACCAATTTTCAAAGCACTTTTTCCATTCTGATTGAGGTATGTCCAAAACGTGTGTTTTGAACGCATCAACGGCCTCTTCGCGGCTCGAAAAACGTTGACCACGTAATTTATTTTTAATGTTTGGAAATAAATAAAAATCATTGGGTGCCAGGTCGGGGCTGTACGGCGGATGACCCGTCAATTCAATCTTTTGACCCTCCAAAAAATTATTTGTTTCAGCCGACTTGTGGCAGCTAGCATTGTCGTGATGAAGTATGATTCTGCGTTGTGGGTTGTTCTTTCGTATTTTTTCAAAGACTTCTGCAAACAAATGGTGGTGTACCATTCAGAATTAACCGTCCTACTATTCTCTAGTGGCACTGTAGCTACATGTCCGTTGATACCAAAAAAACAAGCGACCATGCTTTAAAGTGCTTCTCGCACGAACAACTTTTGTTGGATTCGGTTCATCTTGAAAGACCCACACCGTTGACTGCTGTTTAGTTTCAGGGTCATAAGCATAGATCCAGGTTTCGTCACCTGTGTAGATATTATAAACAGCTTTTGACGTGCCACGGTTGTATTTTTTTATCATTTTCTTACACCAGTCGACACGAGCCTGTTTTTGATCTACGCTCAAGTTGTGCGGAATCCAACGCGAACAAATTTTTTTAACAATTAAATGTTCGTGTAATATCGCGTGTATACTCGTCATACTAATGCCCAGAGACGCCTCTATCTCGCGGTATGTAACATGACGATCTTGCATTACTAATTGTCGCACAGCATCAATATTTTGTTGTACCACTACCGATTTAGGACGACCCTCCTTAATTTCATCCGTGAGCATAGACCGTCCACGTTGAAATTCCTTAAACCAATAATACACAGTGGTTTTCGATGGTGCTTCATCTCCAAAAGTTAAAATCAGTTGTTCGATGCACTGTTTTTGAGTTAATCCACGCCGAAAATCATAATAAATCATCGCGCGAAAATGTTCACGAGTTAAATCCATGGCAATGAAGACAAGCTATTTTCAAAATTGGCGCCAATTGAAAAAAACAAATGACAGGGACATGAAAAATATTTATTCTCTAGCCGAAGAGTTCTATTTTCAAATGTTGTAATTACTTTTTAAATATTCTAGAATTATTGGCCAGTTCCGGATACATAAATAGCAGCCTATGTAATTGATAATTTTTGTGCTCTGCAAAATACCGTTTCTTAAAGGAGGGTGCATTGTGCTCTTATTATGTGCTTACAATATTATTTATGTCACAAAGCAGGCCCTTCAATAAATTTGCATTAGAATAAAATTACCTGCTGGAACGCGATTTTACAACTTAGCAAAATAAATGGCCCCGAAATATACTTTATGTAATCCGAGGGATTATTATTTCTTCAGTGTCGGAAGGTCCAGTATGTTCAAGGACAAATTACTGGTTTTAGAAAACCCCCTAATATTGGTTATGCTTTTGCCTTTGGAGACGTAGGTTGGTAGGTGATTTTGGGTGGGTAGAATGAATATGCTTAGTACCACCTACCTATTAAGAAATTTTCTTTAATTTCAAAATTTTAATCTTTAGATCCTAAATTTATGCTTACTTGGAAGCTTATTTAAATTTGAAGTATTTATTCTTGGCATATGTCATAAAATGAAAATTGAAACTTCAACGTGACACGTATATCCTGTCGCTCCACCCGTCGTTGGCGTAAGTGCGTGTGTGAAGCGAAATAGCATAGTAAATAGGTAGTAGGCTAGGCAGCACACTACGACACGAGGGGTCATGCAACTGGCTATTGAGTACAAAGGAACGTAGTTGTGAATGGCGTGGCCAACAACGGTGCGGAGAGAGGGGAGGTAGTTCGGCGGGCGTCTGGCGCGAGCCGAAGTGAGGAAGGGGGCGCTCATGATGTCATCTGCATATCGCCCGCCCGCTCACCGCACAGCTCGGCCATTTTGTAGTGAGTGATATGCACTACACGGACCGTAGCCGTACCACACCAACCATCGCCCGTTCTATGCATTAATACGAACCCTGTCGATGTATAAGTACATGTATGATCTGGGGGTGTTTTGGGTGTTGCTCACTGATCCGCCAACAGCTATAATTCTTAGTTGAATGCTATTTATAACTACAGTATTAGCCACACCTATATTTCGGATCTATTTATTGGTTTGTTTGATGTCACATTTCAATAATTTGCTTGGAAAACCAAGAAAAGCTATGTGAAAAAATATTAAACTCGTAAAGTAGGTAGATTGAGTGATGGTATCTATCTAGATATCTAATATTATCAATTAAAATTTTACAACTTAGGCACACAATTTATTTTTATCTGACTTGAAGCTGGATTTAGTTAAATATCACGGAACGATGTTATCTTGAAGATGATTATTCATTTATATCGGTAGTTAGGCTAAGTAGGATTGTTATGATGGCATATGTATACAAGTGGTTATAACGCTTCTCAGCCGATCATCAAAGGTGGTACTCATCAGTGGGCTCCCTCTGCATGTTCGCTTCGACAACATCGAGCCCCTACTGTCACAGTATGGCAACGTGCAGCATTGCGACAAAGTGAGCTCGCGCGATGCCAACACCCAAGCGGTGTACATCACGTTCGAGACGCCGGAGCAGGCGCAACTGTGAGTATTGATGTTTGACGGCACCCGGGACGCATCGCAACGCTTGCTCCAACAACGCTGCGCCACTGGAGCTTGGACTGTCGCTTCTTCTCTTACCTTTCACATCTACTTCTTGTGCATGAACATTCTTTGTCAACTGTACTTTATATCCTTGCCAATTCTTCCTTCTTGCTTTTTTATCTCTCAGGTTTTAAGTCTTTATCACTGTCGCATGATGTTTCCTTCTACTACTTTATCTTTAAGACTTCCTTACGTGTTTGATAGATTTTACTTTTTTATGGTTTGGAATTTTAAGTCATGATGATTACGTGTATTTAATCATTATGGTCAATATTATATAATTTATCGAAAAATGTACATAATTGTGAAATAAGACGGTTGACTCCTGTGTTTGAAGGAAGTCCTTTATTTGGTTGGTTTGACAAAGGTTTTTATTTGTTTCAGAGCCATCAACGGGTTGAACGGTTGCGAGTTTGAGGGTAGCCGCATGAAGGTGGAAGCTGCAGAGCAAAATGCGCGCGGCGGGCGGCGCGGGCGACCAGGCGGCGGCCGCGGCGGTGGCGGCGCACCCGGCGGCGGCTCGCGGCCCACCGACTTCCCGCTGCGGCTGCTGGTGCAGAGCGACATGGTCGGCGCCATCATCGGTCGCCAGGGCAGTACCATCCGCCTCATCACTCAGCAAAGTCGTGCGCGTGTCGACGTTCATCGTAAAGATAATGTCGGCTCCTTAGAAAAAGCCATCACAATATATGGAAACCCCGAAAATTGCACCAATGCATGCAAGAGGATACTAGAAGTCATGCAGCAGGAGGCCAACAACACTAATAAAGGGTAAACATTAATAAAATTATTTCGTACTTAATAATATGTTCATAATATTAAATACAAGAGGGATTATCTTATTGTTTGCAATTTTCAGTGACATCTGCCTCAAGATATTGGCTCACAACAACCTGATAGGAAGAATCATAGGCAAGGGCGGAAACACTATAAAAAGAATCATGCAGGAAACAGATACCAAAATCACTGTCTCTTCTATAAATGATATAAATAGCTTCAATTTGGAGCGAATCATCACTGTAAAAGGGACAATTGAAAATATGGCTAAAGCAGAGTCACAAATTTCAGCAAAATTGCGTCAAAGCTATGAAAATGATTTGCAGGTAAGATAAATATTATTTTAAATGTGTTATCTCAACTGGGTTTGTCAGCCATATTTTGTTTCTGTCTACGTAACCGCTTGCACATGGTGAACACTCCATTAAAATAAGGGGTGGTGTTTTTTTTAGTCACAAACTATTGTGAATTATAAAATATCTATTGCGTCAACTAAAAATCGTCAAATAATTTCCATTGTAATAAACTTTATAGAAACACTATAAAATGGGCTGGTATGGTGGGCAAAGATGTTTACACAAGTGTTATTTTAGGTGCTGGCGCCGCAAAGCATAATGTTCCCGGGCTTGCACCCAATGGCAATGATGTCAACAGGCCGTGGATTCTGTGGAGCACCACCCCCGTTCCCCCCGCCTATCTACGCCCCCCTGGCTGGCCAGGGCGGCGCGCAACAGGGCGCTGGAGACTCGCAGGTACGTGATGATCTAACGGTGTGTATATTTAACTATCTATTTACTTATTACGCAAAAATATAATTCTCTATTTATTAGATATAATGTGAAAGATGTTATTTCGGAAAAAAAATGCAATACTTTTTTAGGAGACCACATACTTGTACATCCCGAACAACGCGGTGGGCGCCATAATCGGAACTAAAGGATCTCACATCCGCAACATCATACGGTTCAGCAGCGCCTCCGTGAAGATTGCGCCCTTGGAGCAGGACAAGCAAGGCGAAGCTCAGAACAACGCGCAGCAGGAGCGTAAGGTCACCATCGTCGGCAGCCCAGAGGCCCAGTGGAAGGTATACCTAATATATCGTGCCCCTTTTTACAAAATCTGTGTAACCTATATCCTTATCTTCTATGAGGTAAAAATATGCCAGTAAGCTTGTAGAGCAACATTAAGTTTTCTAAATGTTAAATAATCTTATTTGGTGGTGCTTAAAATTTGACTCTTGTAATATAAAAAAATCTTAGAACCTTGTGCTGACCACCCGGCATCCAAAGTTAATTTGAATGTTTAAAATTTCAGGCGCAATATCTCATCTTTGAGAAGATGCGGGAGGAAGGATTCATGTCTGGATCCGACGATGTGCGGCTGACTGTGGAGATCGTGGTGGCGTCTTCTCAGGTCGGGCGCATCATCGGCAAGGGGGGGCAGAATGTGCGCGAGCTGCAGCGCGTGACCGGCTCGCTGATCAAGCTGCCCGAGCAGCCGCAGCAGCAGGGTGTGCAGCAGGACCATGACACCACTGTCCACATCGTCGGACCATTCTACAGCGTCCAGGTAACTTGACACAACTAACCTTGAAACTAACATGGTCCTATAGGCTTTATTTTAGACATTTTTCACATGATTGCCAAAATTTGGTGTGACAATGAAATTTGGTGTGAAAAGTAATTTATATTTCTAACAGAATTGCCATCACCCCTATTGTGGCCTCACTATAGTCGGCATACATTTTTTGAATTCTCGCTATCATTTTGTCTTAGTTATTTGCAGCTTCAATGGTAAGGCCTCGTTTTTTTGCAGTTTTAGGTTTCATTCGTATGTCTAGAACTTAAATAAAAATTACTCCAGACGTTTTTTCATGATTGACAAACGTGTATTGGCGTCATATATAATATCATATATAAGGCTGTTAGCCTTTAATTTAAAATTACTCTTGGGCCGTAGGTATATAAAAAGTAGTACATGATAAAGCTACATTATTTTTATCTTTAGGCTCTCTCTAGTAACTGGTATGTTAGTAATTAGGAAACAAATTTTTGAACACTTTTGGTTTTAAAATTACATCACTACTAGTTCGTTTACGATTTACGACAAGCTTGTGTCGAGTTCAGGTGTGTCGAAAAGCGTCTTATAACACTGCTTTATTAACGTGCTCCGCTTCGCGACGCCCGAAAACTTAAGGGCTAAGTATATAAAAAATTACATTGCACGCTTTTAACATAAACGCATGTTCTCAGCTGACACTTGTCACGGTATTTCTTTAATAGTATTTTTTTGTTGTTGTTACTAATTGTTAGAGCTATTGCTCTAACAATCACAATCATGTTCCGGAGTCAAAGACTAATGTTTTTCGATTTTTTGCTTAAATGGAGTTAATCACAAGAGCAATTTTTGAAGTACTGGTCAGATATTCCATTGTGGGAAATAGTAAAGAAACTAGAGGTCTGTAGATTTGATTGTTAGAGCAATAGCTTTTACAATCAAATCTTCAAAAGGACAGCAGCCTCTTCTGGAGTCAAAATCAAAAAACATTTTGCCTAAATGGAGCTTGGTAATTATTGAAGGAGAGGTCAGATATTCCATTGTATGAACTATTAAAGAAACTATTATTAAAGAGGTCTGTAGCTTCTATAGTCCTTTTGAAACAAGTACCGTGACTAGAAAGTGTCACTTGTTCCTCTTGTACTCTACACTGTTGTTGTAGTTACTAAAGGAACAGTGAGAACAAAGGTTATAAACACGAAACTAATCTGGTGTCCCTAGGAATATTTTCGTTCGCGTCGTTACTACAATACGCATATCTTTTTATATTAGTATATAAGTTTCTGCAATTTACAATGGGTAAATTAAGTTTAGGCTAAAGCGAATTTAATTAAATTATGTGAAAACGTTACGAAATGTACACATGTAGTTACAAGTCCGTTTTTATTACTTTCCTGTTAAGAAGACTACAGATTAATTGACACGCTCGCTACTAAGATAAGTATATTATTTTTATATTTGAAGCTGGTGCATTGCGAATTTGTTAAAGAATAGCGTTGACTTCATCGACTCACTGTGGCATAATAAGATTTTTACATTTTGTAGCTGACATCTGAAGCGGGCTGAGTTACGAAGTCGCCTGTAAAGGGTCCATGAGCAATGTGTCATGACATAGCACTACTCATGTCGTTAATACCATTGATGCTCCTCAATAGGTGAGTTGTACTTCACTTCTATTGACATAGCGACTGCTCTATGAGAAATATTTTAAATAAAGATATATTATGCATCTACAATTATTTGTCTTTAATTTGTTTTGTGTTAATTAATATTGGACTTTGTAACTACATGTGAACGGTGATAATAGGTTTCGTAAAAATATGAAATACATGGCGATTTCGTTGGACGATTACGTTTGCTATTGTTATACCTTGTAACATGTGCATTTTTTTGTGATTGCGACGGATAACCAGATTACTAATAACTGCATATAAAGTTGACACAAGGAATTGTCAAATATGATAATTACTTTGCATGACTTTATGTGCAGTTAAGAGTATCGATTTTGAGATATTATTCGGCGCTCTGCGATTATATAGCGTTGTGGTGTGGCCAGGTAGTAAGTATGATATTGTCCAATTCGCAGAGCGCGCAGCGGCGCATCCGCGCGATGGTGGCGCAGGCGAGCGCTCCCGGCCGGCGCCGCGCCGCGCCTCCCCCTGGCGCCGCCGCCCCTCCGCAGTAAGCTCCCTCGTCTCCACCTCACCCTCAGCCCGAGCTCACCGCGCCACTAGCCAGCCAGCCCGGTAGCGTGTGTCCTAATGTTGTTGTTGACATAATTATATTATTGTAGTGAATTGTAATTAAATACTATTGATAAATCCATATTTTATCCCGGGATTATCTATGTTGATGATTAATAATTGAATAAAATATATATTCTATATATTATTCATATACACTATTTTTTTTATGATAGTGCCAGTTATATAAATTGAATGCCGTGAATATATTTAATTGTTATATTGTTTTCATGCCATGTTATTCTGCTACACATTAAAGAGCTGACATAGTTTGCAATAGTTACAGTAAAGGTATTATACATATACACACGTTACAATAGCTATATTACCAGATTACCACCCCATTATTATACAAACGAGAGGAAGTTCATATTTTGTTTTGTTATAAACTAATAGATTAATCTGTTGAATCACTACATTTTACTGTTAACTATAATTTTAAAGGGTGTGTGTGGGATACTAATTAGCTAGGAATGGATAAATCTTACATCGCTTTACTGAGGAGGCTCGACGGACGAAATGATGCTTTGCGATTTTACTGTAAAAACATTTTCTTTAAACGATACATGAAATTTCTGCATGCATGCTAATGAGAAGGAGTTGTACAACGGTTTATAGAATCGACTGTGCGTTGGGTGTTAGTAACGAATCCAAAGAGAGAGGTGGTCGTGACTTGGCGTCGCGGCCACGAGCCTTGACTAGACTGGCGAGCGGCCCACAGCCGCTCCCAACTTACGGAAATGAGAATCCACACACGATGGATATAATTATTTTTGATAAATAGTAATTGTTGGAGAGTAAGGAGTAAAGTATGCGTTTTATTTGTAAGGGACATTTGTTGATCGTTTTCTTTGTAATTTTGTCTTTGTTAGCTTTATAATGTTTTCTTGTATTGATTCTGTAATAATTGAAAGATTTTGGAAATAAAGACGATACCGTAGTGTTATTGGTGAGAGTGGAAACTTTGCGTAATTGGTGTTTTGGTTCGTGATATGTTTATGATTCAAATGTAGGATTTGCATTATAATTGTGCCAAGTGAGATATTTAAATATGAAAGATTTAAGATTAAGTGGATAATATCAAAATTAATGAAAGCTTAGATATTTATATTTATAAATGTGATAATATATGGAAGTTTTGGCAAAAATGTTACTATGAATGTTTTACATTCTTAATTCCATTTTCTTGATTTTAGGTTAGATTCTAAATATTAAAATGATACAACATAAAGCTGACAGCTGTGCACTGTTTCAGATCTCAATATAAAATCCCAAATGCATCAAAATAATTTTCATTTCATCTTTGAAAATGATGCGCTCGTCCCAGTTTGTGCTCGAAAACATTTAAATTTTTCCTTCCATCGGTGTCATTTTGATATTTTAATACTTTTAGTACATATTTTTAAAATCTTGATTCGCTTTTAACCATCGGCAGTTTTGTATTGCTTCCACATATTATTGAAAATAATCTCACGTTTGGCATTTAAATCGTTTCGGCAAGCAGCTTCAATTACTAAGTGACATTTAAAAAGAAACACATTTTTAAGACATTTAAATTCTTTACAAATATGTATGAACAACATGCTTAGTCATACAATTACTGTTTATTGTAATAGTAAAGGAACTAAAGCTTTTTAAATAATTATTATTCTGTAGTAACTTTTTCTAAATACATATATAACATTTGTTTCAATTGACCCTACTTGCCGAAATTTAATTTCCTTTTGACAGTTCAGTACTTTGAGGTAAACATATTTAATGTATTATGTAAAAATATCGTAATTATTGATGGGCCCTGTTTCGATGTAGTATTATGTAATTTATAACCTAATATAGGAACTGTCATTCGGTAATTATAAAATAACAGGTAACTGCGCGTCTTTTACTTCTAAATGTACATATTAACATAATATATAAAATTATATGACAAATGATTTAATGTTCTCGTTGTTATGTGTGTAGGTACCTTGTATATACCTCGTTATTGGGGTACTTTGGTTCCTATGAAATAACATACGCACACAATAAAATAAATGGCTCACTCTTTCATAAACTAAGAAGTATTTAGATGTGAAATCTGTGCAGTTTCCGAATATAATACGGAAAATTAAAAATTAATGTAATGTCTTCAGTGTAGATGTGAACACGGCTATCGACTTACCGGCAAGGTATTGTCACATTTCAAAAAAATCTGAATTTCGAATAGAGAAACCAATTAAAGCTTGAGCACAAGGCTTGTAAGATCCGAGTTTGAATGCGCTAGCATCGAGATAATTATGATGACCTGAAATAATTCCTCCATACAGAGTTTTGTTACTTTTGCCACGCACCTCGAGGCATGCGCCTGGGCATGTTCACCAACATTGCTATGAACGCGTTATTAGCACTACCAGGCCTATAGGAACTTATACATCGACCACCTTTTAATAATGTAATCGAAAATATGTTCGGTTGTAATACTAGGACAACCCTATAACAAGCTTACTTACGGAAGCTATTTGGAAATGACAGTCCTCGAAAATTAGGGCTTAGATCTTCTAATTTCAATGACCATTATCAGGCTAATGTCACCCCACAGACTTATCCGTCTGCTCTTACCACAATATAAATTCATTAAGGTACTTTATTCTAAACGAATTTAGCATTTTTTATCTGAGCTATTAAGAGCGGCTTCGCCAGTGTGACGACTCGTTTTTCTCTTCACCTCTTTAAGGGAAGAATTTTAAAATTTGATCTATATGTTTTGTGGTAAGAAATTTGAATTAAGTATCTTTATATTGGCGAGAATGAAAAATGGAAACAATAAATTATTCCTAAAGTACACGTGTAACGCGTATATTGGTAATTATTTGAAACCGTTTGGTTTTTTAGAAACTATTTGCATCTTTGACTTTATGTGTTGAATTTATATAGAATTCATATCGGGTATAATATTTTCACACGATAATATACAACACGTATACAATATACACTGGATAAGTAAATTAGAATTAAGTTTGGTTACAGCGCGCGGTCGGCGCGGCGTACGTTTGAGCCGCTGCCGTCGTGCGTTTCGATACTGCATGCATCGGCAATCTAATCAAAAAAAAAGGGTTACTTTCACTGCGACAGGAAGTGTACATATAGGCATGTTGATTATTCCTTCCAAATATGAGCAAGAGAGGATACACTATGATTTGGAATGTTAAGATGCAGAAATAGTTTTAGTTGATTAATTAATTGTATCGTTGTGAAGTAGTGTTAAGTTGAGGGTAGGCGCGAGCGACGCGCGGCTTCGAGACTGAACTACACCCCTGCCGCCGCGCCCTCGCGTCCATTACTTGCTATCATTCTCGCGAATAAATATTTCATACCTTATCATTCTTGTTTGATGGATCTACTGTTATTATATTTACATTATATACGATTACTTTCTCATGTGTGTAACTACTATTTTGTGTATTTGGCATGTAATACGTGACTGATTAATTTCATTTTTTTGCATGATTCGACTGTATTTTAATTGCATTAATAGTGTCTGTAGTCTGTATTAGAATACAGAAAAAATAATATAATTACTTAAAGAATACAATTACATTGATTTTAAATATTATTTTCACACTATTTTACACAATTTCCATTTATTGTTATAATTTTATTTAGTGGGTATTGGAACACTTATTCTGTTGTTCGTACTTTACGCCCCTCCAGTATATACTATTGAAGTTTTATTAGCAAATAGTAATTATGTACGTATGTATTGTATGTACCTAATGTATAGTCGCGTAGCCACACCTTGCCTCGCCCCACAGAGGGGCGCAGGTCGGCGTGGCACCTGCGCGTGTGTCTGTAAAACGGGGAGCTGTTATTGTAGCTTCTGTATTGAAACCGAAAATAGCAATTACTATTTTATTTTATTCTGTTATCACAGGCCGATTTTAAAATACATATTCCGCCAAAATTTTATTTGAATTTTGTTATTTTTAGAACCATTTTAATTGGTATAAGTTCTGAAACTAATAACTACCTCAATATTACTAAATGAATATGATAATTATCTTTGTGCATGTTTTTGGGAACTGAATTTAAAGATTCATAGTATAAGGATGCTATTTTAAACATCGTAACGGAAAATTGTCAAAAAATAGGTTTCTTAACGTAATAAAAGTGATGAAAATGAAACTGTATTTTTATTTCTTTCAAACTAGCGACTGTCGTGAAATTCCTGTATGTTATGAGAAAAAATTGACAGTATTGTGTGTATCCTATTTAATTACAGCAATCTGTAATAATAAACCAGTTCTATTATTCAACTTTAGGAAGAGATCGCAATTAATTCTTAACCCGCCAAATATTGAATATGAGTGACAATGACAGACCCTGCGCATTCTTACCTTACACTGAACTATTGTTATAAACTTACCTTCAATCTTGGGGACACACTTGCCTAGGTGTAAGGGTCAAAATGAAAGTACCTTTAGAACAGGGGTGCTAAAGCGCGCTGAGGGTCCTTCTAATTCTATGTGCGTGTAGGTATGTATGCGCTAAAGGTAGGTACGGAGTGCTTACTAATTCTATGACTAAAGGTATTTTCGCCGATGTCTCCCGTACGATTAGTAGGTATTATCGGCAGGTTAGATCGAGGTCTGTGCCACCTTACCTTAGTTTAAAATTATATAATCATTACAGATTGGTTGCAGCATGACATTAGTAATATAATGGCAACCAAATTGACCGGTCATAAATACATTTTCAAAAACTGAAATCAACAGTAAAATGGTGGATGTGTGCGTTACTCCAGCTAGAAAGTATCGCCTACAGAAATATGAATAGAACCTATAATAATTAGTGCCTAATCAGCTATGTATATGCTCCGCATTAAACATTTGTGCCTGTCGTAGTTTTATTTTTAATGGAAAAACTATTTCTGCTGGAGTAACATTGTTCTAGCAAGAAAATTTTAAACTAATAATCGGAGAGAGAAATATTGTTCATGGTCAGGTAGCTTATGTGTGTGGAAGTATGTAGTAATAAAATAGTACATACAATATCTGCATATTTGTATTATTACTTAACGTTTGCTTATTTTTGTCTATGTTCTTAATGTGCATATACAAATTCACGAAAATATAATTCAATAACAAGTTCATATTTTTTTATTTTTTTAAAATTCTTCATGGAATATACTTAGTTACTGATATAGATGACGAAAATATATTTTTGGAAATTTTTGTATCTGTCTGTCTCGAACGCGCATCACTCGAAATTTACTGGACCGATTTGCTTGAAATTTGGTATGTAAGTACTTATATACCGGGGTAACATTTACATTTCATCCCGGTAAATAGTCAGGTTCTCGTAGGATAATTGAAAAACTAAATTAAAATGGAAGAAGGCCAAATTTGTATATTTTTTAACACAAAAATAAAAAGAATGAAAAATACATCGGAATCCCGGGTTAACATCTTATAGACATTTCATCCAGGAAAATGAAGAGGGTCCTGTAGGAAAATTAAAATAACAAACGACGGAGACGATAAAATTTTGTAGAAAGGGATAATACAAACAATTTTTTTATTGATGAAAGTCATTAAAGGTAATAATAGATATCGTTAGAAGGTAGGTATCAATTTTTAAGAGAGAGAATTTAATACATTTTGTCTTCTCTGTATTTACTGTATTTAGAGCTAAGTTGTTGGTTGTAAACCATGCTATTACTCATAAAGTTATAGTTTTCACATTTTCTATCGACTTTAAATAATAAGGACGTGCCGTCCGTAAATGTTGGGCAAGGCATGGGATGTCGTTTATATAAACTAAAAATAAGAAAGGACCGATTATGAAGCCTTGAGGTACGCCTATGTGAACAGGTGCACTGTCGGAAGTTGTCTTGTTGGTTTCTAATCTCTGTGTTCTATTATCTAGGACGAAAGAACACTAAGAGCCGCGCCAGTGAAACCATAGTGTTGAAGTTTATTTTTGAATATACTATGATCTACACAGTCAAAAGCTTTCGGTATAAGTCACAGAAAATACCTACGACATTCTTGGATTTCCAGGCTTCATTAATTATTTCGACTAAAGTGGCTACTGCGTTAGTAGTTGAACGACCTTAGGACCTTATATTAAAATAGGACACAAATTGACTATAAATTATTTTAAAAATGTTTTACTTAGAGCAGGTAATATAGAAATGGGTCTGTAGTTTGTGGAATCATGTTTAACGTCTTGTTTAAATAGAGGTACCTATTACTTTACTTATTTTCATTAAGTCTGGGAACACGCGTTCATTATATATACATTTATTGAATACTAGCTTTTGCCAGCGGCTTCGCCCGCGTGAATTTCATAGCAAAATCTCAGTAATTTTATCGCGTACTCTGTAAGACTGGTAAACATATATGATCCAAATTCGCATTTTTCCTCATCTTTAGTTAAATTTTCTGTTTCCCGCTGCGTGTTTCGTCCCGCAAACTTGTCCAATCCCGCTTCCTGCTATGTAATGTAAAGTAGATATCCCGTACCGTTTCCTACATATTGTGCCATCATGTTTTTTGCAATGTGTCCGTCCTGTTTCCCACTACGTATCTCCTTCCTCCCACTCCCGCTTTCTGCAATGCGTACCGTCCCATTTTCCATGACGTTTTACGTACCGGTTTTTTATTAACCACAAACGTAAATTAAGCATTTTTTGTATTTACTATTACTGTTATTTACTACAAAAAGTAAGTGTGCCAATTTTCAGCTTTTTATCTTGAAAATTGTATAAGTCTCATACAATCTTTCACCCCCCTTATGAAGGGGTTGAGGGTTAATTTTCAGAAAAATCTGAAACACGTATTCATTACTTTGTTGTAAACCTCTCCTCCGTGGATTGTTATTTATTTTCCTACAGGACCCTCCTCATTTTCTGGGATGAAATATCTAGAAGATGTTAACCCGGGATTCCGAGGAATTTTTGACTCATAATTAGTTTTTCAATTATCCTACGGGAACCTGAACCTGACCATTTACCGAGATGAAATTTATCTGATTTTCCTACAGGACCCTCCTCATTTTCCGGAACGAAATGTCTATCAAATGTTAACCCGGGATTCTGAAGCATTTTTGATTCATAATTAGTATTTCAATTATCCTACGGGAACCTGACCATTTACCGGGATGAAATGTATCTAAGATGTTTACCCGATATATAAGGTACCTACATACCAAATTTCAAGCAAATCAGTCTAATAGATTTCGAGTGATGCGTGTTCAGACAGATAAAACAAAAATTTCCAAAACTATATTTTCGTCATCGTATCAGTAACTAAGTATATTCCATGAAGAATTAAAAAAAATATATCTAATGTACAAATTTGACCTTTTTATATGTTATTGATTACGGTTAGGTGAGGAGCAATCAGGTCAATAATGCTGCTCACGGAAATCACCCACAGGTCCTCAATATTTTTAACATTTCGGTATTTTTTCACAGCAGTGGTCGTTCCGAAATGCCAGTAGTTTGTAGCTTGTGAGAAATAACTATTTAATATAAAAAATTACGTGTAAAAGTGTCTGTGAAGGTCTAATTTCTGAATAAATGATTTGAATTTGAATTCAATTAGTTCAATCAGTAGATTTAGTACAATCCATACGTATGTTCAATTGTACCTAAAACAGCAGATTCTACAATGTAGCTGATCTATCCTTTCTACCTACATAGTAAAGTACTAAGAAGTCATTACGATCGGCTAATATATTTAGGAATAGAAATGGGCGAGTATTGTAACGTTCCTCATAAGAAAAGAAAAATAATTTTTCAACGATTTTATTATATATTAGATCGACATAGTGCACTTTTAGGATTCATAAAACAATAAGCATTATTTTCAGGTAACGGGAAAGGTAGACGTGTGCTGTGATCCAAATAAATTTTTATAGTAGTTCTATGCTTTAATTCGTCTGCATACCTTTTGACAAAATCTGAAAACTTCATTGATTTCCCCGTTTTGGTTATTCGTGTTCTTAAATTTCGCTTGGTGGTTTTGGGATGTTCCATGGTTAGACCTCCCCCTTTCAGTTCATTAAACAGCTCTCTAGCAATTTGCGGCATGACTACGTTTTCTGTGATCACCTCAGATGTGAAAGTAGTTGTATTTTTTGCAACTTTCTTTTGTGTACTTATTAGCCCTAAATGCAAGAAATAATTATTTATGGATCATTTTAATTTTAAAGAAGGTATTTTTGTTATCGGAATCTAAAATGCATGTTCCAGAAAAATATTGATTGATTTTTAGTTTTGCAGGTCTAAAATTTGCACTCTCTCTCTTATCTGAGCGTGGCCTCCGCCGCAAGCGTAGGTTTGCCTTCCAATTGTTTCTTCTCCACTTCGCACGGTCTTCTTTTACGCAACGCGAAAGCTGCCACGAATGCGCGAGATCCTGGACTTACACATTAAGTGTAGCATTATGATTTGAACATTTTTATAATGTGACTCGCAACTTACGAGTAACCCTCTCGCACCCCCAACGCACGAGCCTGTGCGATACATGATACCAGCCGAAAATATTTTTTTTTTTGGTAGGTATGTCAATTTAGATACTTGTGTATGGCAGCGAAGCCAGTGCGATTGTAAAACCGATAACAACTAGGAAACAGTAATAACTTACGTGAGGAAGGTTTTGTTGACTTTTGTTTAGAGGCGCTTGTACGATTTGCTTTCGTAAAGGAAACTGATGGGCGAGGACTGGAGGAGCGTTTAGTTAAATTAACGCCTGAAAAATATTTTATGCTTACTTCAACGTGGTGGGCTTCACGTGCTGTATATCTTTTTCGTAGTCGTATTCCTCATGGCCGAGGGTCGTGATCATTACGTGGAATGAAACACACAACAACTTTCTGAGCACTATTAATGGATTGGTTTGCCATTGTTTTCTCTATTTCACTAACAACACTTTTGCTTTCACTATCAACTAGTGTACATAGCTTCCTCACATTGTTCCCTCTCACCGAAAGTAAGTGGTGGTCTATGAAAACTACTGTACCTACAAGAGTCTGATTGTGGCAGAGTAAGATTTGAACCTGATATCTTTTGATCCACAGGCGATTCATTAATACGTCGATTAATCATTTAAATTTGGGTTATGGACACCTTTCATAAACTTATTACTTAATTTTATCTTCTTATAAATACTGTACCATTGTCGATGTTCATCATTCTTCGATTTTGCTCATTGTTATAGTTTATGTTACGATGTGGGCGGAATGTCCTAGGTACTCTGAAATATTCTGAAATAGAATAGATATTTTGAGTAGTTTTTATAAAAAATCAACTGGTTCTATCTACTTTTCTGTATGGGGTGAAGCTTTGAGTTACCTACAAAAGCATATCAACCTGTTGCCAAAACAGAATGACGTACAGAGATAACTATATAGGTATCCAGAGCCAACTCCCAACTAGGTCGTTCTTTACATATATTAAGTAGGTATTACAAAAAAAATGGTAATGTAGGTACGTAGTATGCGTACGCAACACAGGCAGCTACAAGTCCAATTTCCATACAATAAACGTGCTCATGCTTAGCTACGCCTTACGTACCTATTCAGAGCGGTATCTATTCTATTCCTCGAAGTAGATATCTAAGACACGCCAATATACCTATTTAGTGTCAGCTTGAGCATTTCAACACAAGTTTCACTTACCAGGTCTGACCGGTATATCTGTAAGAGGTATGTCACATTACAATCTTTATAAAACAAAGTCCACTGCCGCGTCTGTCTGTTTGCGATAAACTCAAAAACTGATGCCTGTATTTACATGCGATTTTTATCAATATCCAGAGGAAGGTTTAACTGTATAATTTATTATGTTTGTATACGAGCGAAGCCGTGAAGGGCCGCTAGTGAGAAAACGTACAGCTGCTCGATCACAGCTAATATTTCATTACAATTTGTAACTAGGGTTAGTTAACAGCTTTTGTGACTAGGTACATCTTGAGTAGTCCTGCGTCGAGGCACCTATTATGTAGGTCTATGGGCCGGTCACTGGTCACGCTGATCGAATTTCACGTGGCGGAGGGCAGACAGACAGACCTAGCGTGTTTTCCATTATGAATTGGAGGCAGTTCCTAAATACAAGAATGTCTAAAAGGAGATTAATTCAACTATATTCAATAGGAGCATTTGATAGCACAGCGGCCAAAATGGTGGCACGGTCTCAAGAAGAGATTCCCCGCAAAACTGGCTTCCTACAGTACCTACTTCCTACCTTGTGAATGATCCCACTTATTAATCATAGAGTAAGTACCTAACTATTTAGGTTACCTACCTAATCTACGATTAAGTAGAATTCGACAGTACAGTCTTTTGTCTTGGCGAATTTTCGTATAAATTGTGCATTTTTGTAAAAATATATACGTGAATCGGGTTTATATGCACGTGTATTTTTCACGTAAGTATAGGTAATTTGCCCGTCTTCCACAATACACAAAGGGTTCAAAGCAGCGACAAATTTTACATACCATAGTAGTAGTAATATTCCATCGGCATTATGCGTCTGCGATATTTCCCTGAAATGTAAAAAACCTTCATTTTATGTCCCATATGAGTGGGTACATTATAACATTCTAGTTAGATAGGTATGTGCATTTTTTTTACTACCAATTACGGAGAAGATCATGGGAATATCGAGATGAAAATTACCCTATCCGTAAATAATATAATAGTAAAATTACCTTATCACCCGTGTACCAAATTTCATCAACCTCGTAAATATAATATTAGTATGAAGGATTAATAGTTCAAGTATTGATAGCATTTCGATTTGATATTAAGTAGGTATAGGTATAATAAAGAACTTACCAAATTGCCTTCTTTTCTTGATATTTTCGTAAGACGGGTAGTCTCTTGGATAAATGTTCACATCCACAGAAGTAGGCGAAATCGTAGTGAATGGCCCATGGGACCGCGTGATCTGCTTTGTAGGCAATATTGGAAGTTTGGACGCCGGTGACGAAGACTCAATGTGCGGGGGAATTGGCGCGGTAGTGGAATCGTTTAGCACTAAAAATATTTTTCATGTAGCCAGGTGTTCCTGCTGAGTTTAGAGACTTAGCAAAAGAGCTCATTTCGTATTTTATAATAATTTATTCCCCTGTCTCGGTCACCATCAACTAAGTAAGTGCTAAACAAAATGGGCCAATTCTGTCTGGAATTGGTCCAGTACAAATCTTGCGGATTGCCTTGATCTGGACCAAGGCAATCCGCAAGATTTGTTCGAGATTCGAGACTCTTTTAACTCTGGAGTTCAAAGAGTCTCGAAACTATTGTGCAAATTGTGAATTCTTTCTTTCAAGATGTAGTCGAGATGGTTGAGATGTAGATTTTAAGTGTTGACCAACTTCTAAATTAGGTATATCCATTGGCCTTGTTTTATAAGGACACTTCGCCTCCACAGGACGCTAGTTAGTGTTTCACCACCCCACAGATCAGAAATTAGCTACAATCTTTTTCTCCTCGAGCAGGTTAAAATAGAATGACAGATTCATATAGGTACTATTATCCCGAAAATTCCTCAGAGCTGAGGAGCGAGTATTAGACTTTACCTATCGTTGTTAAGTTTGGGGACGGCGATGGCGTAGTGGACACAATGGATGAAGAATTTTTCGTGGTCAAAGGACATGTAGACAGGTCCTGAGCCGGAACGTCGCGTAACATAACTTTGGCATAATCTAAAACAATATTAAACTTTACACATTACACATATTCATATCACATTATTTCAAATGCTGAATTTCTAAAACCATTATAAAAAACATTAAATTTGAATCAATTTTTATTAAGGCGTTATCACCATGAATGCAATAATTACGGTAGCTGTAACAAACAGCTTTTTTCGCTAAGATATTACGTGATCATGATATAGTATCATTTTGTATGAACGTTTGGACGAGTCCATATGTGCTTTTATTTTTGTCATGTTTTTGAAAGCATTGTCATTGTCACAGTATTTCGGTTCACTAGTGTTTCTAATAATATATGGGCCTTCGAATGTCACCAAGAAAATTGTCACCAAGACAAAAATTAATGTCCGAATTAGTCATTATACTGATTTCAAATTTGACAATGCGTCCTCGTAATTTTCATCTTATATTTAATTTTTAATTATTAAACTAAGAATCTATTCTGACTGTGGTTGCTAATAGTACAGCAGCCATTTTTTCAAAAGTTCATTCTATTGCCTAATTTTGTTTTTATGTAAATATATTTCATGTACAGAATTTTTATTTCTACTGTTTTATTATATGTATTGATATTGATTATTACAATAGTTCCGTAAAAGCCTTAAAAATTCTTCAAATTTTATGGCTTTTACGGAACTATCCCCATAGTTAGGTCTAGGGAACTTTTGAACGCTAAAACCATGGAGCTAAACTTTATAGTTGAAGGCTGTGCAAGGTCCTTTTATAGTGCAAATCGTTTTGTAATATCGTTTTCGATACTACTACAGTACCTACTGTACTAAAAGTCATTATTGTGCATTATTATTGCTAAATAGATATATAAAAAGTGATAACAAAATTATGGTAAAATGTAGTCTACAGTAGTAATATTTTAATCTCATATTTTATATACCCATTATAGAGCACCACTTTAATTATTATTTCGTATGGTCCTGTAAGCGTTAAGAGCTATTTTATACGATTAAAATACTCTCACAGAACCAAACCGGTCCTGTGATAACCTTTAGAGTAAAAGGTGTCACATTGGTTATCATGATAGGCCTACTATTATCACTGTTTGGTAATAAAAACGCCTTACTGTTACTTGGGAGTGACTTATTCCGATCTGTATCTAGAAAAAAGCATTATAGAGAGACATTATAAAAGAGACGACATACCTGAAATAACACCTGAAATAATAATTCTGAAATTAAAACCCTTAAACTACCCTCTTACCACCTACCTGATCTCAGTATATCGACCAAAAGCAAAGCCTGGTTTATTTCGTCGTCTGAATCTGAATCACTGGAATCTTTAGCACTGACTATTGTGTATAAAATAAAAATAAATAAGGAACATTTCGTATGAATAATCATAACTAAGATATTGCCTAACTGAATAGGTATGACTATTTGATTTTATTTTATTGATTTTGAACAAATTTTATGACCTAAGTATAACGATCGATTCCATCCACACTTACACTTACTAGCATAAAACAAAATGTTTCAGCTGTTGGAACTAGAATTGGTCACATTTGCATACAACTGGGTATAAGTACAATAAACCCAGTACGATAAGATGTCATTAAAGTACCGAAACTACAAATTGTAACAAATTAATGATTAGTTAAATTTATTTATAATGAAACACAAGTTCTAATTTACGTTTTATTCAATAAAAAATATATAAGTAAGAGCTAAAATAAATCTACATAGTGTACAATGCTTTCACAATTTAAAAATTAAATTAGTTTTTTCCCGCCTTAGAAACATATTATAACAACATTCTAGTACAATTAGAAAGGAGGAATTGGAATGCAATAACATGGGTAAAAGTCTCCAGTTATTTTAGAAAACAGAATTCGACTCGTGTAGTGAGTAATTATGGATTTTATAGGACATGACAAATTGTACACAATACCATAAATGATTATATTTCTAGACATAAGATTACAAATGTGATCCAGCTCTATTTTACCACATTAAGACCGCTATAAAGGTTGCCGACTGCTGCACTAAGACCTAGTAAGTAAGACCATCATTAGTACATTTTTTGAGAAGTTATGACTGTTATTAACTTAACTACTAATTTGTAATGTACAGAGTTATTAACAGCAAAATGTAAAATTGCCTTATCTAA
The DNA here is from genome assembly GCF_027563975.2 of Plodia interpunctella. Taxonomy (NCBI): domain Eukaryota; kingdom Metazoa; phylum Arthropoda; class Insecta; order Lepidoptera; family Pyralidae; genus Plodia; species Plodia interpunctella. The sequence goes on along the minus strand of NC_071324.2, from coordinate 6,448,014 downwards.
CTTAAAGTAAAACCTTGTCATTTTTCTGATCGATATTTATGAGCTCCATCATACATCAATCTAGAATAGCTGCTGTTTACTGCTGCATAAGATTTTCATCTAACCAGAAATTGCTAATTTCATTGAAAGGTGATTGGAGTTCGGCGATATTAGGATCGTGATCCACCATCTGAATAATAAAAAACAATATAAGTAAACATTATGCTGCTCAAATATGGTCATAATTTTGTTTGCATTAGAAGTAGGTACTTCTACCTACCTACCCTAATACATAGGTATGTATTGAGGTTAGGTACTTCTTTACAGAGGTAGTCATTTCTATATGAATGAAAGTTGACTTACGCGAAGTCTCTCCCGTGGCAATTTTCCATTTCTGTTCAAGGCAACAAGTCTGACGGGCTTTGATCGCGACTCAAAGGGTTCAAAGTAAGTCTTAAAAAGAAAAATTAGTACTTATTACTTCGTTAATAAACCTTACCTAATAAATAACCATCACGAAGAAATTGAATGTTAGTGGTAAATACGACAAATATAAAATTTTTACGGCGTGGTTCCGGCCTAGAATAGGACCAGCCCACATCTTACGAGGAGACGAAGAGACCTACATCCTTGGCAGCTGATAGGCAACCAATTCTATTGCGGGATGACGTCAGGCAAGCGGCCTGTTGTAAAAGCCTTTAGAGACAGAATGTTCACAGCCCCGAATGCACTCAGGCACACTTAAAGATGAGAGAGATAACGTTAAAATTTGCTAGGACCTACTCTGTGAAAATAGGGGTCGAATCCGTAATACAAAGATTTAGCAAGCCGTGTCACGGAAACGCCAGGTCTCAGCACACGGTCCCGAGCTGAGTTTTCGTCCTCAAAAGAATCAGGCGGAAGAAGCTGCAAACAAAATAAATTTAATTGATCAAAGCTGTCCAAAATTCAAGTTGATCAAACTAAAGGTAAATATTATTCGGAAAATTGTAAGAAATTACAAAAATAATACGTCTAAGTAATAGGTAAGTATGCAAAGAAACTGTACGATGCTTGATACCTAATTTATTGGATCATATAAGTATGATGATAGTCTAAAACATTCGTTGCTGATAGTACCTATTAGGTATTTAATTGAAAAAATGATACTAAGTAATTAATAATATGACAATATACTATTTACCTAATTCTCGGATTTTCAGTTCCTTTTTTGCTGTTTGCTGCCGCCAGCTTCGTCGAGCTATTAGATACTATTGAGGGCATGGCTGTAGCTAAAGTTAGTAACTTGCTCAAGCAAGTTGCACACAAGTTCTTCACTTGTTTCTTGTGTAGGTAGGATTACCTACACTAGAAATTTAGCAAGCAACGGCAACGGATCTTGATTAGACGATCTAAAAATAACGCATTAAAACAAATACCTACTTGTGAGTCTGGCCGATACACCCACATCGAATTCAAGGTAGGAATAACATCTGCAGGTTTTTGTTTTGGTGTTGTACTCGACGAGATGTCTTTGGGCGCGGTTTGTTCATTTGCCGCAGCATCATTCAGCACTAAAATAATAAACTTTAAGACAAAATCTGTGATAAAACCAATATCTTCTTATTTTGTCGTATGGCTGCTGTTCACCTATGAACAGAGGTTCTCAGCTTTGCTGAACGTTTATTATGTGCCTAAGTCTTAGGCCATATATCATGCTTAGGTACAACTAGATACTTACTTATATTTAAATTATTCTCAGCTAATACATAATCGATAACTATTGTAAAAACTGTGACTGTTGCAAACATGTACATTTTAAAATGAATGAATATTTTAACGTAAATGTACTACACACTGCGTGGTCTTGATAACAATGGCGATTCTGCACCAACCAGAATTGTATTTAAAGTTCCCAAGAAAGGATTTCTTCGAAAAAATACGTTTACCTTACCTTACATATGTGATGTTAATTGCCAAGAAAACGTTTGTTGAAATGAAGTATACCCAGAAAACCAACATTACGACGAATTCTGCCTATTTATATTACCTATGTACCTATGTAATGTGCTTTAAATATTGGATCAAAAATGCTATTCTAATTTATACCTTAACATAGAGTTAATCTACACTGCGTCTTTATAAGTATTTGCTAAATATTGTTAATTACCTAGGTTCGTCCGGGGCTTCGCTCCCTTGGGAATTATAAAAAGTACCCTATCTATGTGTTTTTCCAGGTTATATTCTAGGTACCCGTATACAACCTTCCATAATAATCCGTCAAGTAGATTTTCCGTGAAAGAGTAAAAAAAGTTTCAACCCCTTATTTTGCTACTTAGGCGGTGAATTCTAATAAACCGGGAAACACGTGCTCGATGAAATATTTTTAAAAGTCTAAATTTAACATTTACATTTTACTATACAAACTTTCAACCCCAATTTCACCCCTTCAGGATTGAAAATTTTCAAAATGCCTTTTTATTGGATGTTCACATCACATCAAATTTCACGTTATTACAAAACATTTCTCCAAATTTCACGTTTCTAATACTAGGTCCTGCATCAACACTACACTTTATCTGTTTTTGTGATATATATATACAAATATTGCTGCACTAGATAAAGAATTTAAAAAATATATATTTCTTTACTATCTTTACGACTGTAAATTAAAATAAGCGGGATTCAGAGCTAAAATCTGGAATCAAAAATCGAGACGTCTGCCACCACTAGAATTTGCTGCCTCTGGAACCCACAAAAACAAGGGGTTACCTTGACTATCATTCGGATTCATGGTGATCTTCGAGTTGCACCTGGCACGGGGAAAGGAGACAGGGGCGCCGTTGCTCCTCCTGCTCGCCGACGGCACAGCGCCCGGCGACGCACGTCCGCCGCCGCACGATTACGCCCCCGCCACACGTCACCGAACATGGACTCCATTTGCCCCATCTACTCCACACTTTGCGCATCTTCAGCAAGTCTTCGTCTTGGCAGTTTTTTGCTATACATTCGCTGCTTTTAAATAGGTAAGTATATTTTACGAGGGCGCTCCCTACTCACTAGCTTTACCATCACATTTTTATCAATTTCTTCACAAAGGTTTCGAGAGTTTTCTCAGCTATGTTTGGAAAATGCGTACCTACCGCCGTTTGGAAACCGTAAGTTCTTTTCTAGCAGATGAAAGGATGCCAGCAACTTTGGTTTCAGGAGTAGGTATCTTCAATTTTTATATTAATAAATTGTGGCAACCATGTCCAGGAGGAAACTACATAAGTAACAATCTCCTGTGGTATTTTAGGCGGGTTGTTTTTTTATTCTTGCTTGTTTAGTTTTCGCGATTAAAAAGAAAAGGATCTAGGAGCTCCTTGCTCCGGCCTCAGAAAGTATCCCAAAATGGTACCTAATAATTTCGCATTTAGAAAGATTAGCAGAAGATACTACCTTTGTAATATTAAAATTTTGTTCTTTTTGTGATGTATATTATTATGATAAATAATTGTATTGTACCTACAACCTACTTTAATTTCATGGCTTCATTGTTCGCCAAAACGATGACTTTGCCAACGTCAAGTAGGTACAACCTACTTACCTTATTCAAAGTCACATCGAGATTTTAAGGATATTTTGATGAAATTTGTTTCTAACAAATTTCATTTGCCTGAAGTACTTACGAGTAGAACATTATAACATATTTTTTTTTATCCCCAAATTTCTAAGGGAGTGCAGTGTAGGCACGCGGCACGGCTATTGAGATATGTATTTGTTTTGCAGGAAGACCAATTGTAGTTTACCTGTAGTTATTTCTATTTCTTCTGAATCCAATAAATGCTTGTCTATTTTATGTCCTGACGTATGTCTTCGTTTAGATGATAATGTTGCATTATCACTCCCTTTAGATAATAATTGTAAGAGTTCAAATAATTTATTGTCCTTCCTTTCACAATCTAATGCATTTAGAAACCAAGAAAAGAATATAAGAACTATATAAATACTATTTATGCACATATTTTGACACGTAAAATGAAATAATAAAATATTATTTTTTTTATGTAACTTTGACTTAACCAAATATTATCGTATAGACTTCGCAGAGTTCTCATTTGTGGCATACACGTAAGAAATTAAGGTTTTGTTTTATTGTTCGTTTTAAGACGCGGCGGCACTTCGCCGTAATTATAATACCGTACACTGTCACTACTTACTAAATCCATGGGGAGACCGAGACCAACTATAGACAATAATTCATCGTCAGTTGGCTTGTGCATAAAATTAGTAGAGGTACTCCGTACGTAGTACTTATTAAATCCATGGGCTTGGCTATCCATGGCATATTTACTAGTCTTTAAATGTCATTAAGTATATATATATATATATATGGATATGATAATAATAACATTACTAACTAAATAACATTCAAATACTCGGCTGCTAAAATTTGGAATAATCTTCCTGCACCTTTACGAAATATTCCAATTAAATAGTAAATAGTTTCCGTAAACGTATAAAATAATACACCCTAGTGCAGCAAATACATGGAACTCCCTAAATAGCTACTAATTCTTTCAATAAGTCTTACGTACTATTAACAATTGAAAATGATAAGTAATAAGTTTTAAATAATTCACACTATAAATACGTTTTATACTTATGTATCCCATTGATCCATGAAATAGTTCCCGAAATGTTACTTCTAAGCACTCGATTTTCAAAAATTAATTTTGATGTGAAAAACTGAAAAACTGTAAATTACATACCATATACGATACCGTAACTCGTTAGCTATAAACATATCCGTTTAGTTATACAGGCCCAGAAAATTCAGCGCTGTGGCTCATGCCACGGCATATAGCTGAGCTGCTTACCTTTTCGGCTTCGATTTCCGAATTTTCCATTATTAAGTTCCTATAAAATTAGGTATAAGTACTTTAGCATAGTAATCGTAATATGTAAATGTGTTTTGTTCAGCCAAATAAAGTTTTTCTTTCTTTTTTTCTCTTTTCTAGGTAACAATAAAAGGAAACAAATAAAATGCAATTTTATTTTGGAATAATTTCTTAAACAGCCCATATTTGAATCGCGACCGTGGTTCCGGTGCTATATCTATGCACCAAAAATACATTATTGATGAAACATACATACATGTACATAATTCATTTCGCCAATTTGTTTATCATAAACATTAATTACTTACGTTAAGTCACATCAACAAAGCCAAAACAATTAAGAATACATTTTTCTATAATGTTGAAGTGATCTAAATCATTACTTAACACGTAAATCACATAAGATCTGCCGTCTACCAAAGAGCATTAGGTATCTAACGCTTTAGTCTGTCACTTTTTCACAAGGTACTTTGGTACACATCAGGTCTTAGAAAGAAATAAGTAACACTCTTAAAATTAACTTTTATCATAATTTTTTGCAGCAAAACTATAGAAAGCATATTCATTGATCTTGGGCTATTGCACTAATTAATTCAGCAGTTGAAAACCAAGGCAGACAAGAGCAACAGTACCAGTTTACTGTCAAAAGTACATTTAGGTAGAATGAACGATAGTGTTGACATTTTTTATTTGTTTTTGTCCTCAATTTCTGTTTGTATAAGAACGTCAAAAATAATATACAAATAACAAATGAAATTAAATTCATGATGGGACAATAGGCATTAGTCACAGTTTAAACGTTTTGGGCTAAAATTATCAAACAATATTTTAAAATAATATATTTATATTGCGTACGTCGTTTTGCAAACATGTTATATTACAAAACAAAGTAACAGTTATTCTTGCCTGGACTTGGGAACGCCGAGAGCTAACTACACAAATATTGCTTACAATGTATTACGGTAAAGACGATTGCTATTTTTTATTTATTCACTGATAATACATAGTTACACATTTCATTTTAAATAAAAACTTTAGATACATTTTTTAACAAGCGTAGGACATCCGGCAGCTAGATGGGTCGATGATGTAAAGGAAATTGCTAGGAAGGAATTCACTAGCGTTGTACGGGCTATACAACCGATAGCATAGATTGGCAACATAAAATTAAACAATCAAAGAATTGTAAAATATTTTACTATTTTATTCTCTAATACACTTGTTATAGTAACGTTATGTCATTTTTTATATGACCACCCATCATCGTCACAGCCTTAAATCTTGCTGGACATAGATAGGCCTCTCCCTAAGATTTTCACATGTACTGATTAAAAGCGGCCTGCTGTGTCCGGCGTTTCTCAAGTATCGCGATATCGTTAGACTCTCTAGTTACTAGACTAGGCAACTCGCTCCTAGTTAGTGTGTGTTCTACGCTGCGTTCGCCAGTCATAACTATGGTCATAGGTTCGACGTCCACCCATTGTCTCTATAGCGAGCTAATCCCCTGGGCAAAGGCATTCGTTCTATTGCCAATTTCTGAATTGAACACGCGATCATCTCTGTAGCTTGGCCTATAGGTAATCCCCATAACGGGACCAAGCTACAGAGCAATAGATCATTTAGTCACTCTTAAAATAGATTGAAAAGACGAGGCACTGAGGCATTTCCAACAAGACAATACGGCGTAGGTTATTGAACGCTGCACATACAAGTCGCGTTCCTCAACAGACCTCTATCTTGAAGCTGGAAATCGATATTTAGGCACGTTGTATACCAATAGATACCATACCAGTACATATTGTACATGAAACATGCCTTAAGAAAACTGAACCATCTAATCCAGAATTCTTTTCCCACCTTCGGGGAGGCTAGGTAAGCATATTGCCTAAGTCTTGAAGCGATTCTGCCATGATAATAAATCGTCGGCATATCGATGAATAGTGAAATACTCGCCGATGTTGTTGGTGCCGGTGATTCGAACCGATATAACGGCTCTAGTATAATGACTTGTTTTAACACTCCACTGTACCTAAAGTCTATTCGACACCGCACGTGTTATTTGAAAATATTTTGAGATCCCAACAATAAATATGGGTAAGTAGATTATGTAAAGAAAACATGTATAATAAGCAGAAAAAATATACCTATTGAATATTTGAGTTTTGTACTATAAACTTAGGCCCAAGAGATACACGGAAAGTACCTATTACTGCAGTAAATATAATTTTGATAACATTATTATTTTATATATTTTTTCATGTAACATTGAATATTGACAATGCGAATATATTATTAATTATTTATTGAGTCGAGTATATAAACCACAAGTAATTTAGTTACAGTACTTTGCTAAATAGATAAGTGAGCATTATAGCATTACATTATCTGCTTTAGAAGCTATAGGTTAGGATAGGGTTAAATTCATGTGTGTATATTTCAAATCTAACTTTATTAAAACATATAAATATTTACACGGGACCCGTCTGTCCTATTGTATATATTCAGACTTCTGTATAGTGTCTTTAATTGGATCTATAAACTACTGTAATACTACTATAATTACACTATACGTCACAAAATAACAAATTTGATGACGATTTAAATTTTACATAAAATATTTGAAACATTAACTACAGCTAATCGAAAGGTAATTTACTAAATAGTTATTATATTAAAACACTATTGATATTATTAAAGATCAATCCATACTAAAAGTGTATTTTGAAAAGAGATTGAGAATTTATTATACAAGTTGTTCGCCGCCAACTTAGACCTCGCGAACACAATATTTTTTTATAAATTTTTGAATATTTCAAAATCGACTGAACCGATATTGATGTCCCACGAACTTAAAAATTCTATGGACATATCCTACAAACCTTACATTTTATCAAAATCGGATCAACAACGGTTCGAAAATTATCGCGTTACAAACATACAAAAAAATGTATGTTTGTCCCAAGTAGATGTACCTCGCTCGCTTCGCTCGGTGGGTCAACAAGTTTCTGTGCAAGCCAACAATTTTTTTGTACTAATAACCATACAGAAGATTTAAAATGCTACATTGACAAAAATTTCAGCTTGTTTACTACCCAATCCCATTTCAAAATCACGTGCCATGTCTATAAAGCTGATTTCTGCTGATAAAACGCAAACTAAAAGATCAAGTAAAAATAGTATAAACCGAATTAGTACTGACATGCCAGTGTACTGTTGATACATTTTGTGCCTAATGTTATTGTTCTACAATTTTTATAAAATTAAAACGTTACTTATACTAAAGCTATGCTATTCAGGTCACAATGGCAAATATAATATCTGTATTCAAACCTACATTAACGTTGTAAATTTTCAGTTATCTCTTTTCCATCATAATTTGTACAGAACGAGAATAGCTTTTAGGAGATCTGATTAATAAAAAAAAAACATTATTGGACTTCAAAAGTACGAAAAGAAGAAAAGGCGACAGAGTGGCACTACTGTTGCCTTTGCATTGTTATTATTTAATATTGTAGGTAAAGCCATTATTTATCGAGTATAACATATCGAAGTCACGATTATTTCGTATGTAGTATTGAAGTCTCTCAATATAAACTTGCGTACGAATTTAGCTTTCAGAGCTAAGCCAAGGACAGTAAGCCATTTTGCTACCATCCTTTACATTAGTAAATATTATATACGAGATAATATATTATATATATGAGATATTTAGGGCGTGTTTCCTCGGTTGCTGATAAAGTATCAGTATCAGATTACATATAGGCTGTAACGTATCGAGCAGATAGCCATAAAATTGTATTTAACAAGTGTCGGTAAGTAAGCCCTATGCTTACTGGCAAATAAATACAGGCGGATTTATATAGCAGTTAGTTGATATGTCCAATTACAATATAATATTTTAACAAAGTGATGAAACAAGCTCTTAATCGATAATGCCGCTGTGCACAGAATATCTGCTGCACACAAGTGAATTCTTAACGCAACCCAGATTGCGTTTTGCGTGTTGCTTATGTAGTATATATTCACTAAAAAGCATAAACGCATGACCTCATTATATGTGAATGGCATTTTCAGATTCAGTGCTTATCGGCCTAACTGCTCGGCAAACATCAGATACGGTCATTCGCACAACAAATTTTACACTAGCTGCTAGTGTAAAATTTGGCGTGTGAGTGATCTAATGTTGCATAAGTAGGTGTTCATAATTAGATTGTAATGTATCCGCAGATAATTTTACCACTCGGTGCGACGGTGTTCATAACATTCATCTAAGCAATTCTACAAGAGGCGTGTTACATGGTATTTGAGTTCTTTGTAAAAACGCGTAGCACGTGTTACGTTCACAGTGTCAATTTTACACGAATTTACATTAATTTTGTCAAAACTTTAAATTCTACAACATCAATAAATTTGAAAAAACAACATCACACATATTCAAGCATACGTGATAGTTCATATTAACTAAAAATTTTCGCGGGAGTAGTATCACATGCAATAACATCCATTAAATATTTGAATTTTACCTTCCATTATAACTATGATAAATACACGTTTCAGATTGTTTATCACACAATAAAATTGTTGTGTTGGGAGGCACTATTTGTACCGAACAAACGACTCATCCACCCATAATACAGTACAGTTCTCGATACTTGGTTTTTACATGTATAGAATCAATTAGCTTATACTTATTTGAACATATTGGCAGTATTGCAAATAAATGTAATAATTATACTAGAAAATATATACGGAGGTAAATGCAATATCTATATACACTATCAACTTAATAATTACGCCGTGAACGAACGTGATTTTCTTAGATACGAGTATATTAAGCTTTTAGTAATTAAATACCAGCATTTATGAATATATACCTAGTCTGATAAACGTGACAGTCCCATGATGCGATGGCGACTGGAGATGTAAAGCAGCCGAAATTTCATTACAAAATTCGTGCATAAATGATCTCATTGAAAATAATAGCATAATAGCAAATAATAATAGGTGTTCATGGTTTTATGAACATCAAAAATGTATTTTGCACTATAAAATAAAACGTTTAGAAATATATTTTTACATTTATATATATATATTATAAATTTTTAGATTTTACCGGCTGTCTAATGTTGACTTAAAAAATTAAATATTCGACTGAAAAGCTCACTAATCATTATGTTTCGCGTCGAGTTCATACGGTGACAAATAGTAGGTCGCATCATGTTTGAAATCGTGCGACTTTGTAAAACTTGACAATTCATTTTTCAATAAACAATTATCCTTTCTCTACTTTGTAATGTAATTAAGAGATTGCGGGGACGCGAAGCGAAAGCGCGGACGCATACCGACATGCGAGTGTCACGTACCAAGTTGTCGGACTAACTATAATATGTTGGTTGGAGTAACTCATTTTAATACTTTTTACACATGGACTAAAAGTTTATTGTGAAATCCCTATAAAAGTGGTCTATCCACGAAGATCTAGCACTTGAGTATATTTATATGCGTTCAAACATATAAAATCGTCTTTATTACATTCCATATATTTTTAAATACACGCATACATATAATACTTTATAAATGTATGTTCCATTGTCTTAAGTTGGTGTTCAAATATTTGATAATTGTCAAGGTACATAATTTTACTATATCTACTCTTCATTTCATTTTCTCAAAAACATTGGAAACTATAACTTCAAAAATAAATTAAAAATGACTAGGAGATAAATGGAACCATTTTAAAAATAATTTGAAATGGCTCTGCCAGCATAGTGTTCATTACAACTTTAATTGATCACAGCTACTCGTAAGTGCTTGACTCTTGTAAGTAAAATAAAATTTAGTAAACCCAAAATCACAACCACCAGTACGTTACATATTTTGTAATGTACAGTTTTTAAACCGGTTCCATACCAATTTGTGACTAGAGTATATAGAGTTGGACTAGAGTATTTAATAAAAATAAAAATAGAGATTTTTGATAAAGCATAAATCCTACCTGATTCTTCATATTACCAGAAAAAAATTTTCTCTCTTTTTGCATTATAGTGCTAAAAGGAGATAGAAACACTACAGGAGATTGAAAGTATCACAACAAGAGCCGTAAGCCTCAGCTGTGCATTTGTGTGTGTAAAGCCGGCTCCACAGCGCATGTTTTCCCTCGTACAATCAATAAAACATATCAACATTCAACAAAATTGTCTACATAAATATCGATTCAATACACATTTTTGCTCGTGTCAATTTTGCTGTCCTTGCCCGGTAAACCTTAAACGGGTTACTGGAAGGTATTGTCATATAATCGTGTCGTACGCAGCATATGTAAAAACATCGAAGTTTTGTGTATGTTTTTGTTGAATATTTTCGAAAACCTTTTGTTGGGGATCCGGCTTAAAAGAACAGTGATTTTACAGAAGATTGACAAGCAGTTTTTTTATGTGTCATGGCTTCATCGTTCGCCAAGTCTAAACGTCTTGTCGACAAGGTGTGAAAACTGCTAAATTTGGAATCACCGACACAAATGAATAGCCGAGCTTATGACTAGCGAACTATAACCCAGTATAACCTTTTTTATTATGAGTACTTGATTAAAGTAAGTAGTAAGTTAAAGTTCTCAAGCCGATTTTTGAAGTCATTTTTTATGGTTCTTCTGTCTAAAATCATAGGTCTTATGTTTACTGAACCCAAGAAGCTGGCACCCATAGTGGTTCCGACTGAACCCTCCAGGATGCCTTGAGGAGCTGAGTGAGTGCTCCTGCTAGTTCTTCATTGACGATCTCCTCGTCGAACATGTACCCATACAAGAAGTTGATGCGGTTCGATGAACGAATTATATCTGCGAATTCTTCTTCCTAAAAAACGGAATGGAATTCATGATACTGCATTAATTCAATCAGTTGAACCGAATCACATTATAGTAGAAGCTCCATCCCTACCGTGGTAACGAGGGTGGTAGCTTAGAAGGTAGGTATATTATATCATAAAATATAGCACCACCCATTTTTGCCATTTTCGTTTGGGCCCCAAGGTAAGCTTCCGGAGAATTCCTAATGACTAACCTAAGTTATGCAAACTTTAAAGGAAAAAAATAGTGTACCGACCGTGAATGCACGGGAACTTTCCTTGTCGAAGCTGGAGCGTGCGTTGCTGGCGTTGCGCGTTTCCATGAGCCGCTGCAGCGGCGGCGGCCGCACGAACACTATGTACGGGCGCAGGCGTGGCGTGCGCAACATCTTCAGCGCCTGCCAGTGCGGACTTAGAACGCATACTCGTCCTTGAAACGGATAGTTATACGACTAAGAAAAAGTTAAGCTAAATATGTTTGATACTATCGCACTTACTCATATTTGCCATTGACAGAAAGGAACAAAACATACTTTAGCATGTTGTTTTGAAGTATGTTTTAACTCTTTTTTTATGAGTACCGGGAAAAGTTCTTCAAAAGGGACTAAAGTGGTAGTTAGCCACTGGGATGTATCACCGAAAATGTATTATCTCATCTCCTACATGCTTTGGAAGGCACTTGTATATTAGTTGTGTTAAAAAACCGTACTGTGTAAACTTGAACAGGCGAAAAAAGTGGGCACAGTAGATTCAGCACCGTTACTAATCCCGCTAATCGTGCTTCGCACAAATGCTATCACCTACTTTGGCTTGCTTCCCATACAGTTGAACGAAGAAGCGTTATATATCTCGAAAGATTGTGATTAAAAATATAAACGTTCACGTAGGTACTCCATTAAACTAAAATATATTTAAATCAAAAAAAGCATTCATCGTTATCAAAAAGTCAAATGACGTGGATATAAAGAATCGCTATATTAAAATACAACAAAGGCAAAGAAAAAGCTTTTGATCAAAAATAAAAGTACCTGAATTGATGATAGACTCGACGCTTTCTGCCGAGGTTCCGTACAAGTTGCCCTTATATTCACCGTGCTCTATGAACTTGCTGTCAGCAATATCTTGCTCCATGCGCTCGCGTGACACAAACACGTATTCTTTTCCGTTTTGTTCGCCTGCCTTTTGCGAACGTGACGTGTCTGAAAAAAGAAAAATCCTATTATAAAAATTTGATATTTGGAACCTTAATTTACAACCTTAATCTATACTATTAGATAAATGGTGTGTTTCAAGATTCTGTTTGTCTGTCTTTCGACATCGAGACTCTAGTTGAACGAGATTCAATACAATGCATAGGCTTCAATTCTTACAAGGTACAGGCGTAACGTATTTCTCGGGATCAGTGGCTATGAGGCGCCTGCGCAGTTCGTTCCTGCCGACGCCGGGCGCGCCAACGAGGACGATCGGGCGCACCAGTCCCGGGCGCGGGTAAAGCCGGGCCACCTCCTCGTATGTTGGAATCATTTCGCGATCGAAGTCGTCGTTCTCTGTGATGTCGTAGATGACCTGATGATAATTATTATTTTCGTTTAACTTCTTTCTAAATTCTTAGCCGAGGCTGGTATTTTAATGGTAGAATAAGGGGGTCATTCTGTGTCTATCGATGAAGTTATCCTAACAAACGATTTGTTTGGAAGATAAATTTGAAAACTACTGTATGAAATTTAAATAATGTAACCGACAGAGATTCAAACTGGTTTCCGACGAAAAATAGTACAATATGCTCATCTCATTTTTAACTGAAGTCTATACATGAACATAAGGCTCCATTATTTAATTATGAACGGACACCTACATTGTCTAACCGGCAAGTGTTGTATAAATTATTTGCATTTCAATAAACAATAATAAAATTTCACAAATCTTGTTTATGTTTTATTTCATGACAGAAAATGCGTGCGACACAATTATTGTTCACCAATAAATTTTTTATCGATCACTTTCCGCACCTAACCTGTGCCTGTTGAGATTTATCATTTGGGTGTTGCACACATCCAAATGATATGAATGTGTGAAAATGTGGAGATATCGGTACTCGTACTAAACTCGTAAGATAGACCCCATTGCTAAAACGCGTTGTGCCGCAAAGTACCTATTCCAAAGGATTTATGTCGTCGACGTACGTCGAATATCCATACAATATCTGCGTTGTGCGTCTAACGATGTCCGAATAAGCAAAGGATCGCGCTCTTATGGCGAATGAATGACTATGATTAAATGACCTTCTTGACTTTGGGCACAGATTTGCATGGCAGCAGAGCGGTGGCGGTGGGAGTGGGCGAGCATGGAGTCTTCGGCGCGCATTCCGAGTCCGCGGTCGATGGACTGCACAGAGCTGGTTTATCTGGACAAAAAAAATAATAAATAGTATTTCTTCTCAACAACAGTCGTTCAGACCTAGCAGTTTGTAGCTGTGATAAATATGAATTGCCTTCTGAATAAAAATAAAATGGTCATTTTGACAATAAAACTGGTTTGAATTCTGGTTTTGCTAGAGTAAAATAAAAATTGTTTGTTATTATGCTAATTGGCAGTTCATTGGTTAATAATTATAAAGATTATAAGCGATTACTTACTGATGATTAGTTGAATTTTATAAGTAGCACTGTAAATGTTTAACTTTCACAAAAAAATATAAACTAATCATTTTATCATTGTAACAAACGCAATGCCTACACTAAAATAACAAAACAAAAATAACAGAACGCCAGAAATTGGACTAACCGTCGGTGGTTTGCGGTTCAGTTTGCCGTTCGTGTATGATCCTGCCTTCTTGGAGAGCCCGTGAAGGTATCAGACCAGCACGCATCACTCTGTCACCTTCGCGTCGAGCTTGCCACCTAAAAATATCGTTACCAAAACCAAAAAATATGGAGGCATTTTTATAACATGTATATGCCTCCATGTTATTTTAACATTAAATATTTTTTAATATCAATGTTACTGTAAACACTAATGAAAGATCCGATTTAAAGCGTCACTTACCAATAGGCATCGTCTTGAGACACGATATGTAAAACGTCCCCCTTTTTGAAATTGAGTCCAGCTTCTTTGCACGGTATATATGGGTCTTCGGCAGAGGTGTAGTTGAACAGAGCTCGGACCCTGACTTTGCTTTCGCGCGAGCCTCCCTTGCCGAAAGATGGCACCAATTTAAACGTGATTGTGCCTTCAGAGCTTTGCTGTGGAATTAAAATTTGTAAGTTTATCTTAAGCATGACGCGTGCCAACTATTTATAGTAGATTAGAAGCCAAGGGCTGTAAGGTATCAATTGCAGCCCAAGATATTTAGCGAGAAATTTAGCTGCGCTCGAGCGCAGCGACAGCTCCTATTTTTCGAGGGTGCAATTGATGCTTACATCCGAGCTAACTACTCTGCTTTACACCTCGATTGTGAGGTAAGTAGAAAAAAACGTAATTATAAAAATATCCTAATAATATTTAAAGTAAAAGTTTTCTATTCCCGCCTTTTTTCATTAAAAGGAACCAAGTAGAGAACTTTTTAATTATTTTTTCAAGAACGAAATTGAGCTTCGCCGTTCGATACCTATTTAAAATTGATGATTTGAATACGAAGACAAGGCTGAATAGTGAAGCGACCTCTTTGGTCATTGGGCTGATGTCTATTGCCAGTATGATGGTTAGATGTACGCAATCTTTTTGAAAGAGTGAAGTGTTTCATTTTAAATTACTTACCGCCCTAGGGCTTTTCTAGCTATATTATTACCTCAGAGCGCCTATGGGTCACCTATAAGCCCCATTTGGGAGTAATAAGGACCTACTTACCGAATATGAGAGATGTAAAATATATTGATTGGGCTGTTTTACCTGTGTAGCTGGTACAAATCTAGCTTTGTAATCTCAGCTATGTTCCTCATGGCACAAGTAAAAACAACTACAGTATTGTTGGATGTCATGTCTTACCAATATCGCGAGCACATCGGCAGGAGTCTTATTTTCGACGCTGATTCCGTTGACCTCGATGACCTCATCCCCGGCGTGGATCAGCCCGGAGCGGTCGGCAGCGCCTCCATGCATCACCCGAGCTATCACGATCTTGCCCGTCTCCTCGTCCGTCTTTATAGTAGCACCCTGCAGAAATACCCAAATCAAATAATTTCATTCCGCATTTATACCGTACCGTGCCTACCCAACAAGATGACGTTTATAATAAATTATGTCTTCAGAGGACACTTATAACTAAACGACATTTTGCCAGGTAAGGATGGTGAGGAATAAGTCCTTTTCTAGACTAATTTTCTTTTATGCTTTCACGTTAAAATTGTGTAATCTTATGGATATCTACACCCTGTGCCTACTCCATCCAACAGATAATCATAATTACTATTGTCACAAATTTTCAAACCCATTTGTGTATTGTTTTGGGAAGAATGTCAACTAATTATGACTAAATGGTGTTCGCTATTCGTCTGTCTGTCTTTAATAATAGAGCTGTTTAAACAGGTCTATTTCCAAAAGGCAAGTAACCATGCAGGTAGCCTGATGGTTGTAAAACACCGCAGTGTGCAAGCGTCACTAAAGTGTTGCCCACTTTATGGCCCAAGATCTTCTGCCACAGTCCCCAGTATTTACACTGCACTCTCACCCTTCAAACCGAAATATAACAAAGCAAGCGTTGCAAGATTGGCGGCAAAATTAGACGAGATCGAATCTCATCTTCCGTATTCATAACTACGATGGATGAACGTTATTCTTCAGTATGATTTTAATTTATAGAATTACCAGGGGCGGCTCTAACCCATTTAGGACCTTTACGCAATTGTCAATACCCTGGCGCCTTCTGTAATCAAACTTGGCGACGATCGTCTATAAGAAAAAGAAAAGTTCGCAGAAAAGTCGACGCCCGTCCGGGTACACTGCGCTCCCTTTATTGGTAAAACCGCCCCTAAGGACTGAAATGCAATGAACTAATAGGGTAATCAACAAAAATAACTCATATTACAAGCAATGTGTATTGTGTGAGCCAAAATACTATAGTAAAATAGCTTGGGAATAAAAAAAAATTAAAGTGACAGGACAGACAACACAATACAAATTGCATCAACATCTAGAGATAGCAGCTAATAATTTAGAAATAAGTATAGACAAATGGTTACGTAATGAATGAAGACAGAATTACAAAGTATAATTGTTAGAAGATTGGGAATAACGATTATACTTGTACATGAAGGGAGACCAACCAAAATCAGGTGGCAATAACGTTGCTTTCGAAATGTTTTTTATTAATGCTGACGTTTTTAATAAAATCAGGAACTAAAAAATACTTTACAACTAGAGGAAGTGTTCCACAAATTTTAATTACCATCTGATAATATGTGAAGATTTGTCACTTTTTAAGTTTCCTTTATAGCTATGAAAAATCAAAGCTTCTTTTTGAATAGACTATTGACTCAAGTATTTGGAAAATTTCCCTCTTGGTTTTACCCGGGTAAACTGAATCATCCCATTTCTCAACAAAGTTTGGGAAAAAAATAGTCGGAAAAACATTTATTTGGGTACTGTAATGTAGATACAAAAATATTTTTGTCAATTTAATCACTTAAGGGTGTACCTTTATATATTATTCATACTACTACGTACTAAGTTAGGACTTAGGATTATTTAACTATTTTAAGGTATAATGACTGAAGTAAAAAATACAGGATTTGCCATCAGATACATTTTAAGAATCATAAGTTATTCTCTGTTTCAAATATAGTTAATTAAATTAAAACCCAAAATACCCTTTAACTTGGGGTCCTAGTAGACAATGATTCAACTGTGAAAGTGGCCAAAATGCCAATCATATATGACCATGAAAGAAACTGCATATATGTTCTAAGACACAAAAAGAAAATTTAGAATAAAATTTCAATCGTCACAGGTTTTTTGGGAACAAAAGGGGGAAATTCTGGTGAAAACTGGTGAAAAAGGATACTGTCTTTAGTATAAATTGGTGGAATCAGATGGACAACCAAATGAAGGAATTGTATTGAAAATATGATATGTAAGTAGGTATTTATAATTTTGGTTGATCATAAAAAAAATATTTAACATGGAGAGTAGGAGTAGCAAAACAATACTCAACTAACAAACTTACCACTATAGGTTCTGCACTCTGTGCGCCACCCTTTTAATAAAAAAACAACCTTCAATATATCCTTGAATTTTTTATCATGTTTTTCTATGCTGAGCAAACAACATAATAATAATGTAAGTGTAATTACTGAATGAAAGAGTATTTCATATACCAGCGAGATTTTGAAATTTGTAGCGCATAGAATACAATAGATTTAAATATGTAAATTCCTGTCATAATTACAAAACTGTCAGCTACAAATAAAATTCATATTTGGCTCTCACTACTATTTTTAAAGTAGCTGCTATTTCTAAATGACAATATTTATGTATATTTCCTTGAGAAACAATGTAATATTGTTTCAATAGTTGCTGAGGTGGTATTTCATTAAATATTAATTGTTAAGATATACCCTACTACAAGAGATTATCCCCTGCTGGAAACCAGATAGAAAACCCTCTTCTGTTGAAGTAATAACATGTGATTGACCAGATTAAAGTAGACTGGTCGTATAATATCCACTTAAGCTGCATAATTTGACGGATTTAATTAGTGTACTGAAAAGAATGTGTTAAGAAGTGTATAATATAAGGCCCTAATTAATAAAACAGTTTACTGTTTGAAATATTACCAAAGGTTCATCACTCTTGACCAGTTGGACTATCTTGACAGTTTCCTCCTCCTCATCTACATCAGCTGGAATATCAGGCAGATGTGGATAGTAATCTTTTTGTGCAACTGCATCATGTGTACATAATATTGCCTGTGAAAATGTACCAATATATTTAAAACTGCAATTAAACAAAACACAAACTTGGATAACACATAAGAGCCATTTCTTATCACAAATCACCCGCAGGAACAGGTAGTAATCAAATACATATAAGCTACATTTGACATGATACAATCTTTTATTTTCAAAAACAAATCCTTTCCCCACATACGTAGAAAACATTAAACAATAGGGGAAACAGACAGACAAAAAAGTGATCTTTTAAGAATTCTATTTAACACCATTTAAGCCCCTAAATAGTATAGTAATATTTAAGTTATATTTTTTTAAGTTTTGAAATTGTGGTTTTGAGGCAATATGGAATGTATGTTTTGAGGCGTCATAGCCGTAAATGCTGCTATACTTAAATTAAATGTAGCAAGCATCAAGTTATACAACTCAAAAACTAACCTGGAAGTGTGGTTTTTGTAACAAGCCAAGCAACTCTTCATATTCTTTAGAAGAAGATGCCAATTCTGCAAGTAATTCCAACACTTCAAGAGTGACTTGCATTGCATTGGAGAGCAAAGGATAAAACTTGTCATCCTTGCCCTTGGCAACAATCTTGTTGTGAACCTGAACTAAGGCATGCAGCTGCTTGGACTGAAGGAGTTCACTGAGGAAAGCCACATCTTCTCCGCCAGGCTGTACCTCTTTGAGAGATGATAGTAATCTAGTAAGTGCTGAAATTAGTATAAGCCATATTTACCAAAATTTTCATTTTTTTGCAATAGCAATTACCAAGTAAGCAAAAACCAAGTCATAATTTTGTTATATATTTTGAGTTTTGCATATAATCTAATGTCAGATATAATTTAGTGCTACAAGTTAATAGTTTTAAAATTAAGCTAAATTAATTTTATTTATTTATTATTAAAAAAGGGAAAATTAGTTGAAACTTATGTTTATAAAATTTCAAGTTGGTTAAATTTTGACTCAAGCAAATCATTTCAGCTGTATAAAGCTTCCTGATGGCTGATATTGCAGGTTGTAATAATACCCTTATTTTGCAACCATGTGAAAGATACTAATACATCATACAATTAATTTAGGTCTACTAACTAGGTATTTAGAATAGAAAACTACATACCTGGATCCCAGTTTTCAGTAGAAGTATCCATTATTACATAATTTATGGATTATGTATAATTTTAGGACAAAATCGATGTTTTATAAGTGAAAAATTCTTATAGGCAATAAATTAGTTGGATAAGACTACTATTATTACTACTCAACTCTTGGTTTATGGTAGTTACCTAGCCTAAATAGTCTGATCTGAACACATATTATATTAACACATCACAAATAAAAAGAACCTACGTATATATAGGTGTCAGAATTGAATTGAAATAAAATCTCAATATTCATTTAATTTCTCCGCCTCACTCACTCATTTTATTTTACTAGGTAGGTAGGTACCTACCTACTATTTCTATTCTAGTTCTATCTACCTACACTGTTAATTTCATAGAACCAACATGATTGTAGTAGACGTCTGTGGTATGGTAGATTACTGTACGGATACGGACGGTCGGTAGCACAGGCACACACATCATGCCATGGGGAATATTACGCAAAGCTCGGCGCAGATGGCGCTACTGCATTGCCAATGGAGGCAAAAAACGCCAATTTTCAATATTTTTGAAGATTTACTACTAAAATACCTTCTTCGCAATCGTGGTGCGAGTTTTAAAAGAAAAAAGAAGGTGTTAGTGGATTATTGAATAGGCTTCAGAACACAAACTTAAATACAAGACACATTTGCTAAACCATTGAAGTCCATTGTAAAACACTATACCTTTATTATAATTATTGAACACTACTGATATCACATTGCACTATTACTGGGATTGGGATATGAATATTATTTTTGAACACCACTTCTTCAAAATCAATTAACCACTTCCACCCAAAAACTATTTAAATGAAAAATATAAACACAAAAACTGATATAAATAAACTTGATTTTGACTGAAGATCTTACCAGTATGAAGTCCATATTTTAATAAGTCTTCACGTGTGAAGTGTTCCGAGCTTTATTCGACCGTTTACTGGCTCGAAAATTTTGCTGCGTGTGGCGGTTTTTTTAGTTTTTTTGAAATTTTGTATCTTTTGGAAAACGACGTTGCCCAATATTTCGGCACCCGAATATGCAACACTGTTTTATATTTTCACAAACGAATGCGGAATGTAGAAATTGCATAATGAAAGGATTAATAAAGTACTCTACAATAAAAATTTAATCGACATAGCAAAAGGCGGCAAAGCTTTTTTGTACCTACCTAACAAACAGTGCTATACTTTGGCGGGATAAATGCGCAGTAATACTCCGTATTCCATGTTAGTTCTCTCTTCTCCTTTTTTTGTCTGGTTGTCATCTGTATTCTGTTCTGTATCTGTGTACATACGTGTTGAAGTTAAGGTATGTTGTGTTGTGATGACATGTGCTATGTGATGTGTCCATGGTATTAGTAGGTACTGTTGTACGAAGTACTTACTAAATCCATGAATATGTCAGCAATAAACGACGACGGCGCAGCCCATTGGCGCAGCCAGCCAGCCAGCGCAGCGCACCGGTTAGCTCATGTCTCTTGTATTGAACTAAATCATTTATTGATCCAAGCAGACTCAGGTTATCAGTTCTGCCCTAAAATATTACACAGTTGTGTTATGATAGTTTGTGTTTAAAAAAAAATAATTATCTGGATTAACAAGGACTCTTTTTACAGGTAAGTTGTATTGTTCTAAAAAACAACAAAAGTTACAATCTATCTAGGATCAATCAACATTAGAATTTGTTAAATTAAATATTATTTTATGGTATGTGTTATCCTTGAACCATATTGCCTACCTATTTAGCCCCATTTATATCTAAGATGAAAAGAAATCATTAAATCTTCATGCATTTGAGTTACATATATTTCAGTACATTATATTTTTGTGTATGTACTTAACTGTGAATAGTTGACACAAATAGTTTGTTATTACTATTAACATTGTTATACATTTTTAAGACACATAAATATAAACACATACATTAAATAAATATCTGTTTGATTGTGCTTTTCAAGTTGAACATGTCAATATTATATTAGTGGATCAGCAAATGAGTGGTAGGCCCTCCCATTCTGGGACCACTCATCATCAATTTCTTAAATTTGTGTAAAAAAATTTAATATCTCGGAACAATCTATATTCTAAGTGAATGTTCATACCATACCTTTACTAACATAAATTTTGCTGTTCCTAATATAATAAATGTAAAAGTCACATTGACTCCACATATCCTGGATACACATATTATTACTTACAAAATTATTAACTACTCTGTATTCTATTGCCACTGAGACATAGTCCTAAGGGGCTTTGCATATTTCTACATGCCAATTATAAGTCCTGTGGTACTATGGTAGTATTTATTGTGTGTATCTGTAAAATACACTTATATACCAAGGTAATATAGTTAGTAATTTAATATACTTAAAATAAATTATTTTGTGCTTGTTGAATTTTTTATGCATTGTCTATTACCTACTTATTTTTGTTGTGGTTCTTGTTGAATTATAATGTGAATAAGGAAGAATGAATGTGACAAGAATAACAATAAATATTGCTACAGAGTGATGTCATCAAACTACTAGTGCACAATGGGGCTATGATTTTTATGCATATTATTTCATGATAATGTGTTTATTATAATGTACCTCAGCCCATGTGAACATTAGTTTGATCTTATATATTTATCTTATCTTTTATATTTATATAAGAAGATACATTTATCAAGTTGGTCATGATAAGTTGTAGCTTATGGAAGAGCAATAGGTTAAGGTTATAGAATTATTTAATAGAACAATTCTGTAATTCATTTAATTCAAAATTTAAATCCTAATATAAGTTTTGCAACTTTATTGAGTAAGTTACCTTAAATGTCATCATTCATATAATTTTATTGGCAATATAAACAAATAATTCCATTTATATATTATTTTTACAAAATTAATGAAACAAAACACAAAGTGTATGTCTTATTGAAGTTAGTTTTTTTATTTATTTAGAATGCTTGATGCCGGGCAGTCACCTCAGGGTTAAGCCGACGCCGGCGGATTCTCCTGCATCGGCTTCTGATGAAGGTTCTCACCTGGAGCTGCATCTCCAACAGCAGCTTCAAGAAGACATTGCCAGGTAACAAAACATTAACACAAAATGTTTTTGCAAAACTATGACAGAAAAAAAAGACTATGCTACTAAGAATTTTACAACATTAACCATCCTTTCTCTCTTCTTACAAAAGTTCTTTTTCAACATCCATACTTTTTGTTTGTTACAGAATTTTTGATGAATCCATAAATTCTGATATTGAAGTGGTATGTGGTAAACTAAAAATTCTAACCCATTCATGCATACTCAAAACTCGGACGAATAACTTTTATAGTAGACTTGAGCCTTTATTGCATTTGAACATTGAGCGCAGTATTTTTGAGGAAATTTATTCATTCATAAGGTATATGCAGATATCCTAAGTCTTACTAGTTTTGGATTTCTTTTACCAATGTTTATTTTGCGCTTTGATTGTGTTGCGCTATTCTTCAACAGAGTCTAGTTATGAGCATGCAAAATTTCTTGGCATAAATTAATTTCATAATATTGGAGGTTAGCTAGGTTGCTGGTTTCCTTAACCGGAAGTACCTAAGAGGTTGAACATTTTTTTTATTAGAATTTATATATCTATACTAAAATATTTCGAGAGTGTGGACGATTTAATCAAACTAAATAAAGTACAATCAATTTGATTTGAGTGAATATATGTATACCTTGTTTACCATAAACCATCACTTGCTACTGGCGGAAAAGGAAACTTGCATTCTACAGTTGATAAATTATCATCTAGTGTGTAGAGAAGTCAATGATTATGTGGTCACATATATAACCATTGATTTCTACATTTAATGTACCTTCAATTTTCCAATAAAGTCCTTAGATACTCATACTAGGACTATACATATATGATTTCTCTTTTATATTGGTAATTTTGATGATAATAATTGCATTTTTTTAGTTTTATTATGGATTGTTGGATCTTCAATTGGTTTTATGCTAAACATTATATTTTTATTTCAGTGATGTTTATACTGAGTGTAACATAAAACAGGAAGAAAATAAAATCATCGCATACTTAAACAAGAATTTGAATAAAACGAAACCAATTTGTAATGCAGATTTAAAACCAAAAGAAGAAATAGAAGACCACGACGTATTTCTCACTCCTAAATGTGTTAGTCCTTATGCAGACAAACCTCTGAAATCTCTTACTTCTAGTCCAAGTACAGAATTAAATAAAGAATATTACTCTATAGTTCCAATTGAATGTGACTGTAATATTTTAGATAAAGAACTCAGAGAACAAGATTTACTGTTTAATGCTTTTCACTCTATTATAAAATCTCAAGCACCTGATCTTTATAAAAGTTCAAAATCTGCTAAACCTACGACATTGTATTTAAACATCGATAAAAACAAATTATTAAAAAATTCCATTAGTTGTAATAATTTGAATTATTGTCTAAGTAATATATCACAACAGGAGGATACAGATAAATGTAGTGTAATTCCAAAAAAAAATCTCGAATATAAAGAATTTGATGAAACTGTAAATAGAAATACCAAGGATTTTAGGAATATTGAAAGCGTATCTGATAAGGTTCTAGATTCTGCATTCACACCAGATAGCTTAATAGCAGATGATCCCAGTTCGTCTTCAGATTATTTATCAGCCGCTAACGCCTGTTCTCCAGGACTGAGTTCTTCTGGGTATGCTTTTCAATTAAATGCTGGCGATAGTATCACAAAAATGGAAAATATATTCACATCTTCAGATTCGGGTTTGGAAAATACTGGTTTATTAGAAAGTATAACAAGTCACAAAGATATCACAGCTGATCTATCTCTCAATGAAAGCACACTTCAAGATTTGACCACTGATGATGCAAGTAACTCACACGATTCAATGTCGACAGGCAGTCCTCCAGGAAATATCAAAATTTCATGCGGTGTCATACCTGTACCTACAGCTATAGATACAGCAGAAAGCAATTTTGTCTTTCAAAATTCAAGACCTGTTCATAGAAACAAAGAGAGTAAGTCATCAAAAGAAGAAAAGCAACGCCAAAATGAGGAGATAGTTATAATGGAATCGTCTTCAGTATCTTCGGAGACTGGATCATGGGAATCAGTGTTTCCTCCAAAACTCGATGAAAAAGATTCTTGCGAAAAATTTTTAAATATGGAACGAGAGTTTATAAACCAGGATATAACGATTGAGCCTAATGATAACAAGAACATGGATCATTTTTCTGGTCCTAGTAATCCAAACGATTTTAATGAATCATTCGGTTCAAGTTTAGTACATAAGTCTCCGTTTAAGAATACATCATGTTTTATCGATGCTACTTTGTTAATTGACGATGAAGACACTACCATTAATATCCATGTAAATAAAAATTCTGAAATGGGTGTAACTGTACCAAGTCAATCTATACCCATCAGCTCTGACAAAGTTGATTTAAGTCCTAATGATTGGTCCGAGAGTAATGACAATGACGATTCCCTAGAACAAACAGAGAGCAAGGAAAAAAATCTCAAAGAATCATCACCAACAGTATTTGAAATGAATCTAGTTCCAGAAGATTCGTTTGGTCAAGCACATAGAAGAACTGCAAATGATAAGTTGACAGAAAATGTATCACATAATAGCTTTTATCCTTTGCCTGATACGCCGCATAATTCTCTAAGGGTATTAACATCGAAGTCTGATGACTGTAGAGAAAATAGCGTTGGGTCTAACATACCCGATACTTTAAAAAATGAGTATATCAACACGAAATTAATGAAAAATTCCCATGAGTTATCTCCTATTGTCTCAGGTGGAGCATCTATTAAGGATCATTTGCCACAAGTTAATACTGCTAGTCCATTGGCGAGAAGAAAACTAGAAAACGTCCCCATTGTTTCAGGGGCTTATACACCAAATTTAGATCGTAGCCAAAGCGAATCTCCGAAGCCTAACAACTCTTCAGCTTGGGTTATTGATGTTTCAAACAATAAATCTTCTGTAACCATAAATCAAAAGGAAGCGCCCAGCAAAAAAAATACTTCTGGTATTGACTGTAGTAGAAGCCGAACCTCAGTCGATTCCGACGGAAGTGAAAAGTCTTCTCAGAAGTTTTTTATTGATTTTACCAATTTATCCTCTTCTTCTCCGGTCGTTAAACAAAACACGGAAAATCCTTCGGAAAAGAAATACATTTTTTCAATGTTTATAGATTTAGGCGATAAAGCGCAAGTTAAAGAAATGCCTACTCTACAAAGTTCATCTGTAAATACAAAAAGAAGTGCTACAAATGACACAAAAAACTTAAATAGTAATTATCCCAAGGGTAATAGTGATATGACTGAAACGAAAATTTCTATTAGTCAAAAAATTAACCCTACTGATTCGCACGATTTTGAAAAGTACGAATGTTTGTGTGATGATCCCAGTATGAGTATAAATGAAATTATATCTTTACCAAAAAAGGTTCTCGTGAATCTACCTAAAAAGACGGCACACGCAGTAGATAAATCTGATATTACCAACAGTAGCCAATCCGCTGACGATGTGAAATCTGAACACAATGAAGGTAATTGGATGAGCAATGAAAAACCCACTTGTTCTCAAACTAGTTTTTCTAAAGACGCTGTTGCATCTACTGACTGTTCAACGGCTCAAGATGTTTCGAATAATATTAAAGAACATAATCTTGAAGAACCTAATAACTGGAACGAAGCTAGTACTTCTGGTTTGACTTATGATAAATCCGGTCGCTACTCAACGGCCTCTACTATTCGAGAAGAATCAATAACAGACTTCGATTCTACAAATGAAATGGATTCGGGAGATGTTGATTTCTGTTTTCAAAACAATGAATCAGATCCGGAGCCATTTGTCAAATTGTCTGACTTAGATAAACCTCTGACTAAACCTTATTCTGATAAAACGAATAAGAGCAAGGCGGTAGATATGAGAATGACCCGATCTATCCCAGAGAATAATTGGGCGGGGCAAAACCACAACGCTGCTCCTATATCTCTGGATGTCATTAGTTCTTTCCATTCAGAAAATGCCCTCAGCTTGAATAGATTGTTTCCTCATTTGCAAAATGAGATCAGTAGGAGTATGCCCGGCTCTTTGTCTAGTAGAACGCGATCTCCCATGCGGGCGCCGACAGTCTCGAGTGCGGGCGATGGAGAGGAGCAAGTCTCTGACGTTTCAGAGCTCAGTAGTATGCAAAGCAGTGTTTGCCGATCTGTTGTGGGTAAGAATTTTTAATTTTATAAGTCCTTCAATCAATTTAATTCTTGTACTTTAATGATCTCAAATAGATAGTAGATAAGACATTGTTGCTTTTTTATATGTTGTATTTTTGCAGGAAACAGCACACCTGAAGATACAGGCCAAACATCCAGCATTATAAATCAATGCCAGTCTCGTCTCGGGCAAGATTTGCTGCGAATGTTTTTGGAAGAAATAGCCCCAGACGTTATTGTCGAAGTATCGGGAAGACGTATAAAAGCTCATAAATGTATCTTATCTTCAAGGTAAAAAATATTTCGATTACTGTATCACATAAATACATTATAACTACTGGGTGTAGTAAATTGAAATTTCGTAGCATATTCATAATAAGTGTTTTATTTGCAGATGTCAATATTTCGCTGGAATATTGAGCGGTGGTTGGGTGGAAAGTGCAGGCAACGTCATACCACTGCCTCCGTAAGTGATTCATCATGTCTGTTAATCTTAATCCAGAGAATTATAACGTGTGAAAAATAAAGAAATACAGGGAAGGGTTTCTTAAAAAGTACAAGTTACCGTTTCTATTTATTTTTTATCTATCTTGGCTAATGGTTATATTCAAATATTAAGAACTGCCGAAATTGTGTCCACTAATAAGTGGAATAGCCAAAATGATAAAAAATAAATAGGTTTTTTTTTGAAAAAGTTTAATCAACATATAAAACTCTTGCGTTACTGAGTGACTGACTGAGAACGCACAGCAGAAATTACTGTACGTAGAAAGCTGAAATTTGGTATATAGGTTCCTAGGAGAGTGTAGGGGAGCACTAAGAAGGGATATCATGAAATTCCCACGGGGAACGAATTTTTACTCACATACAAGTTGTGGGCAAAAGGTAGTATACAATAAAATTCGCCTCGTTACCTTAGATTTTTGAACTTCATCAGATGCAACAAGCTAGATTAGTACTAATGCAAATACTTATACTTACTAATAGATAAATGTTAGTTTTAATATCATTGTCACACTGCTACTGTATTTGCTAATTAACTCAAATTTTCTAGGTTTGCATATAACGTAGTACATTTTGCAATGTGTCACATTTACTCGGGCACATCTTCAATACCCGAGTCGGTCAGCATCGTTGAACTGGCAACCCTGGCCGACATGCTGGGCTTGGAGGGACTGAAGGAGGCTATAATGTTCGCCTTGAAGTCGAAATATTGCCATCATTTTCACAGGGTGAGTTGATTAATCCTAATTCTAAATGGTCATATGGTATTTACAATATTATAAATTGGAAACTTTCGATATGTGCATATAATGATGAATTATATTATATTTGTAATTAACTTCTGAAAAAAATTCTTGATACGGGTTTTGATATTTGGTAAACGGATTTTTATTATATTTATCATATTGTAGCCATGTCACGTTTGTGTCGCGGGGGTGTTGGAGTGCTTCCCCCTATCGTCACTATGTGGGCTGGACGACTTGTACCACAAGTGTCTGCGGTGGATCACCAAGTACTTCCCGAAGGTGTGGCCGACGCGGGCCTTCGCCGCATTGCCCGCCGATCTGCTCGAGCGCTGCTTCCAACAGCACGTGATCAACATGACCGTCGAAAATGTTGCTGATACCGTGTTCGGCTGTGGACTTGCAAGTATGTGTACATACATTATACTTGATTACACATTACATATGTGACTTTAATTGTTCAATTAGAACGCTTTTTTGTATTTATCCCAATGTTTATTTACATGTAATATATTGGGTATTTGGAAAGTGTAATATTATCTGTGTCGCAGTGATGACGCTCCAGATGAACATCCGTGGAGTGGACAACGTGGACGCGCTGGTGCGGCGGCTGATCACGGCGGCGGCACAGTTCGCAGCGCCGCGGCTGGAGCCCGTTCTGCGCGCCATGGAGCCCCTCCTCCTCGACGTCCCCACCTCCGTCCTCCGCGCCCTCGACGAGTTTGTCGAGGCCACCATACATCGCGCTCCCATTGAAGCACTCTGCCGCGCTTACGCCTACCTCGAATCCGTTGTCAGGGAAATACAAATACAACATCATTCTAAACCCGATCTCATCTCCAACGGCTACCAAAACGAGACATTCCCCGGAGAAGAGACTTATGTACACGCTCGAGCCAATTCATGGAAAATCAGATGTCAGTATTGCCTATTGGACGACGCGTTGCGCCTCGTCAACACACAAGCTTTCCGCGATTTACCGATGGAACTTCAACAAAAGTTACGCAAATTGGGATGCGTCACTGCACCGATGATGCAGGCTCGCAGATGTCCTTTGCGCAGCAGTCGGCCGGCCGCGCCCGCGCTCAACGCCAACCAGGCTGATATCGAGCGCATGCGTGCTTCCTTCGTCCCTTACGCGCCGAGGCCTACATCGTTCGACGTACAGGGACCGCTTCGCAACCACCATGATCATCGCGACCCTCGCAATAAAACAAACAAAATTCCAAAGGTAAAAACGACTAAAGCGCAAGAGGAACGAGCTAGATTCAATATGGCTAAAAACGCTAAAAGTCAAAGCCAGATGAGCTCAACTAAATCGATACGGATGTTCGAAAACGCTAAACCTAGATATTTGGAGCCAAAAGTAGCAAAGCAACCGGTGAAAAAGATGGCGGCTCAGGGGAAACTGATGCCGAAAATGATGTCGTCGAGTGAGTCGTCGAGGAACTCGAGTCCAATACAGGCGCGGGGCGCGCGGGGCGCGCGCGCCAGGTCGCGTCCGCTGGACGGCAGAGCGCATGCGCAGGCGATGTCGCAGGACAGCCTGGCTACCAGCTCGCGCCCGCGTACCGCCGAGCCCTCCACCGACTCCCTCAGCGAGTCTCAGAACAGCAATAAGTACGCGACATTCACTAAAGCCAAACACTCTAAAGGAAACATTGAATGTGAGTATCGTCTCTTTTCTCATAAAATAATACCTTCACATGGTATATCTGTTGATCCATCCGAAAAACTTTTCTAAAATAGCGTGATTGATGTACAGTATTTTTTGTGTAGTATGTACTATGTAAAATGTTTTAATATCGGTCAATACAATATAATATTGTACAATTTTCTTACAGCGTCTCTCCAGCAATCATCGTCTGTTTCGTCCCGGAGCCAGCAGTCTATCTACAATAAGACTAGAACTGCTACTAAAATCCCAGTGTCGTTGACTATGAGCAAATCAAAAGCAATGCATAACAGTTCCAATAGCGACACTTCGAAAAGGTCCAACTCGGGTAAATAGCTATTTCTTATATGGCGATTAGTATTTTTTCATTTAGGATAATTTACATTAATTATTGAGATTAAAACAGATTTTTACGTATTTCTGTTTTAACTGTGTATTCCTGTTCCAATACTCATTAAGAACAAATGCTGTATTATAGGCGCAGGCGCAACATCGGCCAGTCAGTCTTCGCGCAGCAAGGTGGAGCGCAAAGTGCCCGGTTCTCTTATGAATGCCACCAAGTCGAGCTCTGCCAAAGTAGTTCAAAAACCCGCTACAAAAGAGAAATCTTCAAAGTCTACAAACAAACAGAGTAAACCGGAGCAAACCTCAACCAGTCGCCAAACCAACGATACAACGTCAGATGTACCGGCCATGGGCCGTTCTGGGACCTTTTTGAAAGATGAACCTACATTTGGACACAATTTAGATATAGATAACTAAAAATGGCTTCCTGTCTACCCTTTTTCATCTCTATAATCTTTTTTATGCTTCTACCATTACTATTATTTGGAAGGGGACATACTAGAGGTTCTTCATCTTTAGATACGACAGAAATTTATTTTTTAAAAGTTATAAACATTTCGAGATGCACTAAAATTAGTAAACATTTACGATTTCAGTTTCTTCTTGGTTGGTCTGATACTAATCATAATAAGGAATCATATATAAAATGATAACAAAGAAAAAAATATTAGTGACGATTGGGATCAGATGTTCAAGTGGTCATTAGAATACTGAAATTAATAAAATGTTACACCGCAATATTTTCATGACAAGTGCATAACACTCAATCCGCATGTCTTAAATAATAAATATTTTAAAACAAAACCGTTAAAATTATATTAAAGTCAACACTGAAATTTGTGCTAGAAGCCGAATCTCATTGGAATCAGAAATGATCCACAATATACTAATGATATGACTGGAACAAAAACTATAACTGGTTTGAAAATGAACACCATTAATATACGTATGATATTGATAATTATATATGAATGTTGATGATGTCAATGTGAGGACAGCAGAAAGTCAGAAATAATAATGAATCTATCCAAAAGCATGGCGAATTCAGTGGAGTGGCTAAAAATGATAATGAAGGAAACAATATGGTTAGAGAAAACCTGTCTCGTTCACTAACCAGCGATACCAAAGATGCTAAAGGGCGTCAACAATCTCAGGTACGGGCGACGGCGAAAGTAGGTGTATCGAAGCTCAGCAGTATGCGGAATAGTCACTGCTGATCTGTACTTAGTAAAAAATACGATTAACTTCACAAAAAACTTCTCAGTCAGTTTTATCCAAAGTTTTAAATGAATCTTTTTTAAACTTCATAATATAATATATATAAGCCGGACATCATACAGAGTATGTTGATTTTTAGACTTGATTTTTTAGCATACTTCTACCGTAACGGTACCGGTAAGATAATTTTAATTAAAAAGTTAGGTTAAAACGGTCCCCCGTAGACACACTTTGCATTGACAAAACGAGAGCTAATTTGTTGTCAATATAATGTTGTGATATGACCTTAAAACTTTCAACACAGAGACGGGTCGCCGTCGGTGGTCAGCCTTCCCGTAGCCCTGCTAGTCGTCCAAAAATCAAGTCAAGAAGATTATCAGCATAGTAAGCCCTGAAAGCAATCCAATGATACTACTTCAGAAATACCGGCCAGAGTCAGTCCTTCTTGAGTGATGAACCTACAACTACAAGTAACGTTTATCACAATTATTTTTATATATGGCTTATATATTATTGTTGTAGATTGTTTAACTAAGGGTTCGTATAATAGACGAGAGGTACGTGGTTGGCGGCAGAGAGTGGTGATGTCATGATTTATTCAATTAATTTAATCAAGTAATA
This sequence comes from Plodia interpunctella, assembly GCF_027563975.2. Taxonomy (NCBI): domain Eukaryota; kingdom Metazoa; phylum Arthropoda; class Insecta; order Lepidoptera; family Pyralidae; genus Plodia; species Plodia interpunctella. Next base: position 6,415,973 of record NC_071324.2, on the reverse strand, counting down.
GAAGTAGATTTTAAGCATATAACGTAGATCAGTTTATTCATGTTATCTCAGCGTCCTGTTCGTCGATATTTAATATTTGTGTCTATCCATTCCCTTCCACGGACTCCACTCTTATATTGACCATTTACACAAACGACAATCGTCGTTTTCAATAAAGCGGCTTGATTTTTGATCTGATGATATTACATCGGGTATGAGGTGCCCAAGATGCGCTGGCTCCCAGCTATTACATCTTGTTACTGCGATTTATGTCTTATAGGTGCAGCAAAGTTCTACTACCCAGTATTTCAAGAAACATCTAAATGTCAACATCTGTTTTGGATACATAAAGAAATAGTCATTTTCTCGGCGTGCTCTTTATTTTGGCAGTAAATGCTACCTGTTCAAATTTATTTCACTGGCAAGTTCGACTGAGTAATAAAACATATAGCATTTTATATTTTTATTGTTATAATAACATCAGAACTACTTTCATGTACTATGTTCAGTGAGCTCTCTTAGTTTTCCTGTATATATACCTCGCCCCGCGAACGTCGTTAATGTTGTATGATAGATTTAATTATTATATGATATAACTAGTACTTATTGTTCTAGAAATTCGGTCTATATTGAATATTTCAAGTTTAATTTGCGATTTAGCACTTATTTTTTACTAAAATAACTCAATCCTAATGTAATTACGTCCTCGGCGAATGTTATTTTGTTCTTTATAATTATGACATTTATTTTTATGATGATTGACTAGGAATAACACATGAAATTAAAAATGTAAGTGATAAGTAGGTATTCTTCACTCCACTCCTGGCGGTCTAAATGTAAGAAAAGTGCTTTAAAGTTGTGCTAGATTCATAAAAATACATAATGCACAAATATATTTTATTATCTAATATCAAATTTGGGCCTATTCTTATCTTGATTGAGCGCTGCCACTGTCTGTGCTGCTGCTGGTCAGATAAGTTTGATTGGCGATTTAAAAATAACGTTTTTTTACGAATAATATATTCAGCATCAAGTCCCAATATTTTTGTACATGCTGGCTGCTAGTAATGTTTAGAAAAGTAGGTGATGCACGCTGTGGTGTGTAGGTTAGTTAGGTGGGACCGACCGACTGTCTTAAAACGATCCGGATTTTGCTACTATTCAGTGATTTGTACTACTTTTCTAAATCTTTATATATTACGTACTTAAATGAAGTTATTTAGAAAAATTAATAAACCCCAGTTTAAATATGCTGAAAATTTAGTTATTTAAGATTTATTATTTTTAATTAAGCTTCAAATAAGAATTAGTTACTGATTTAAAATAAAATTTTATGAAATGGCTAAAAATTTTAAAATAGCTGCATTCGATTTATAACGGGCTTAAAAATGCAAATATTCTTTAAATGTTTCACCTACCGAGTTTCAGAGACATAGTCTTCTGAATTTTGATATACAAATGGTTAGATAGCATAATGGAATCATAATTTCAACTATATGGAATAATAACAAATTATGAAAGTTAAATGCAAATGTCTGTCGATACACTTTCACGGCTATATCTTGACCGATTTTTATGAAATTTGGTATGAATTAATAAATTAACTTCAGCTCAAAAATGCTGAGGATAGGATGAAATTTTGTATAAAAATCTATACACAGTACAGTGAATTTCTTTTGCCATAAATATAGGCTTGCTTTTGTCAGATAAAGTATTCTAGGTATGGCTACTAAAATCTAGAATAAACTACCTAATGACTTAAGTTTAAATTTTTAAATGTTTAGAAAGGGACATTTGCTTTATTAATTGAGAAATGTTACTGTTCTGTCAATGATTTCTTTATATACCATAGGTTATAGTTTCACATTATTATCTATTATATCAGCATGACATTTCACATAATTTTATTTTACTTAATTCTCTGCCATAAATTGTGGATAATTGAATATATGCATATTTATAATTGAATATTTGTTTGATATACATAGCAAGACATGGCACACTGTAACATAATTTTACAACCGTATTATTGTACCTATGTTTGACAAATAAATTGATGGATTTATTTGTATTAAGTATTTATTAATTATACTTGTTGCCACTACCGAGGCTCTATTAATGTTCTATCGAGGCAAATGGCAGAGCTTTATAACCACGTTTTTACATATATTTTATTTTTATGCATGTTTATTGTAATTATTACACTTTGTGCAATCAACTTGTATAATTAAAGAGATTATTTCTTTTTTACATACAAGTCATATTAATAAGTTTTGAAATAGTATCTATAAGTAACATTAAATTATTATTTTTGTCATTTTAGTATTAGTTTTCTAAATGATCTCAATGATGCACAGTATTTATTAGTTTCAGGTTTGCATCAGCCATGTTTGTAATTTAAGTTAATGTAAATTGGATTCAGAATAAGTTTATTTTTTTATTCTAATTGATATTACTTTTTAAATATATTTGTAAGACTTAGTCTTTTAGAAATCTTTCTAGTTTATTTATTTATGGCTGCAATCAATAATTGTACTATTAAAAACATGTCTAAATATTATGTGTTACAATGTCTATAAACAATATATTATCCATATAATAAAATTTCGTCGTACATTGAATTTTATTATTCCTTTTAAGCGGTGATTGTTCAGTGGTTAAGAGCACGTTTGTGAACTGAAAGTTCGCGTCCCAGGTTCGTGTCAGAATCATCAAAATTGGGACAATAACATATTTGTTTTAGGAACAGGCTTAATTTTTTTCAAAAATAAAATTTGGCCCTTACCAACTGTACCACACTACGAAGGGGACATGTGTAGAATAGGTAGATAGTAGCTAGACTAATTTTATTTTTTGTGACTATTTGAAGGTTTTTAAATTATTAGAAACTAGTGAAAAAAGTACTGGGGTAATGACAAAGCTTTCAAAGATATAACCAAAATAAAGTCACACATGTTTGGACTTGTCCAAACGCTCCATACTAAATGATACACTATAACGCAACGTCACGAGTAATATCTTGGCGACAAAAGTTATGTTTGTTCGGCATATATTGTTGCGTTGATGGTAATGGCTTGTCAATGAAAATTGTTTAAAAATTTCAGTTTTTTATGACGGTTGAATTTATTTTTATAATTTTATTATTTTTTAACCAGCTTTAAATCTTCGTAAAACGTATCCAGCGCCATTGTTAGTTTATGAATAGGGAATATTACGCAAAGATCGGCGCAGATGGCGCTACGGGAACAACTGGGTTTAACAAACTATGCCAATGGAGGCCAAAAGCGCCAATTTTAAATATTATTGAAGCTTACGACTAAAATACCTTCTTCGCTATCATGGTGCGAATTTTAAAAGAAAAAAAGAAGGATTTACTGGATTATTGAATAGGTTTCAGAACACGAAAGTGTTAAATACAAGACGTATTTGCTAAATGATTCAAGTCCAGTATAAAACAATACATTTATTATAATTATTGAACACTATTGATATCACATTACACTATTTGTGGGATTGAGATACGTATACTATTTTCGACTACCACTTCTTCAACATAATCAATTAAACACTTCGACCCAAAAACTATTCAAATCCAAAATATAAACACAAAAAACCGTCTAATAGGGTTAACTTCATATACGACGACACATATTTGATTTTTAACTTCACGTTTAGCAGCTCTTTGTCGCATTGTACTCAACACTTTGAAGTCTTCAATTTTAAACCGAAAACTGAAAGGCGGTTAGCGGGTCCTGAAAATAATAATAACTTATGTCAACTGCTAACAAACTAAACTTGATTTGGACTGAAAGCCTTACCTGTATGAAGTCCATATTTTCATAAGTTTGTCTATTTATTAGCTCGAAATTTTTGCAGCGTTTGGCGGTTACGTATAGTTTTCGAAGTTTTTTACCTTTTGGAAAACGATGTCTCCCGATATTTCGGCACCCGAATATGCAACACTGTTGTATATTTTCACAAACGAATGCTTACATAAGGAAATAAAGTACTTTAAATAAACGTTTTCACCAACTTAACAAAAGGCAGCAATGCATTTGTTTACCAACCACACAGTACGCACTCTGGCGGGACAATTGCGCAGTAATATTCCTTATTTTTATCTAGACCACACATTTTTTTTTACATTTTACTGACCTTCTGTCTGACATCTATCATATTGTAAATCATCATAGTCACATTGGTATGAAATACATTTCTTTTCAAATGGAGAATGAAGACTGTCAGACTGTTATATACAAAGCGTCCCACTTCAAATCTATGTACAAAAAGCAATCTAAGTAGGTATATTTTCCCATAAAATTAGAAGGCCCGTCGCGCGGTGCCTTATTCCTGATTTTGCCAATTTTGGCATTAACAGAACGAAATAAGTTATATACCATAGATTAAGAAAGGCCCCGCGCGCGGGAGTCATAACACAAGAAGAGGCTAGGGAGGCTATATTACTGAGATAATTAACAAAAATATTCATAAATTAAGTCTTTTATTTAAGAAAACGATACAATATAGCATAGTTTAATATAACAACAATACCGTAGGGAAATTTTAAATGTTTCTCTATTGTTAATTTAAAAAAAGACTACCAAATTTAATACGCAAATTGTCATTGAATTACATCGATACAATATCATTTTTTAAAATAAGATTATACAAGATGACGAAAAGCAGTAACCATTTATAATACAATCATTAAAATATATATTAATAATAAGCCTTATGGATGATTATTTTAGACTACAATACCTTTTCAATAAAAACCAAGATTGTTTAGTTGACATCACAGAACGGTTGGTAACAGTCCCGACAATGCTAAATACACTTGGTTACATATTTGCGAGGCTAATATCCAGCCCCAGTTGAGAAACATGAACCATTATTCCCATAAAGTATACACTAAATAATAACGCCTTTACACCAAGAGAGTAAACATGTATGCTCAATTTATGATTGAGTCGTCACGCGTGCAGAGAAAAGCTCATAGACGATTTCAGAACGAACAACTAACGAAGTAGCACTAACATTTATATTTTATTACTAAAATTAATATCTATATTGCAATAACATTCAACATCATTTCAATTCGCTTCAAAGAAATGACATACGCAAACACTATTAAATATTCAGAACAAATGATCTAACACTGATAGTTACTTTTCTCGTTATTAAAATTCGTACTTTCAGACGGTCAATTACAGTGTAATTCAAAAATCGTCTATGATGACTTGCATGTTGTCTTTATGCTCGGAAAACTGATGCCGGCGTGGCTACTGCTTAGTTTAATACTAATACCGTCGGCAATCAGTATGATATTTGAACATCTTTTATTTACATAAGATGATTCTAATAAGCAGGTTTACAAGCCCCCCTGGGTTCTCTCGACGTCGTGTAGTGACCCAGTGCCGGCAGCATGTCGAATAGGTTCACAATGCATGATGCCACTATAAATAAGCTAAAACAATTTATCTAGCGAGCTCACTAAAGCTACCGGCACTTTGAACTACCTCACATATTGAAACCAATCCACGGAATATATGTACGTAAAACCAAATCAAAATGTTTAAAAATGCAATCAAGATATTCCTCTAGTAATAAAAAACTACTGGATAGTCAAATTATAAAATAAAATCTGTTTTCAGAAATGATCTCCTAAATACGTAAAAGTGTGGCCAATAGGAATAGCAGGGATAAGATGCGACTTTTGTTATTGTGATGTTTATACATTTTCCAATCACGCTTTTACTATTTAGGGGAATTTGATTTTTAATAATTCTCATAATTAAAAAAATATAGCGATAGGTTACGATAAGAGTGTTAAAACTGTAACATAAATATTCTTCTTCAAATCATTTCGCCTCGTATATAATTAGTTTTTAATACAATAGAATATAAAATGTGTGATAATAACGGCCCCATTTGTCATGTAGGTTGAAACTTAAAGAGTAAGGCCGACATCGGGAGAGTAATGATACGACGTGTAATTGTTATAGCATCATTCGTGGATTAGTATGGAGTAAATGATTGTCAAAATAAAACATTCGTTGTAGACATGAACGGTAATACCAACTAAATCAGTCACGTATTGTAATGTCAGTGAAATTTGGAAATCGCGGTCGGCGCGATCTTATGTCAAGTCGCTACACAAATTTAAAATGTTTATGAAATTATGAACACGTATATTACACGTACATATACGTGAATCCTTGTCATATGGCTGTGACGTGTGAAGGCACGGTCAATAAGAACACTAATTTCGTAACTCGTTATGCACTCAATACTCAAATTTAACTGCTTTGAAATTAAATATAATACAATTATAGTGTAAAAAAATTACCTTCTCCCTTTCCGTCTTCCCTCATTTACACGGCAAGTGTTTTTGATATCATCTGTACTTTTTACTTAATATTATTGCAATATCGAACCGTGCATTACTAGTATAATACGAGCACTAATTTGAAACAGATTATTTTTGTATTATGTTGATTGTCAACAATAAATACTCAAGTAATCACAAAACACAATAAAATTTATGTTATCAAAAAGCTTTTGAACTATGCAGTATACCATAATAAATATGAAAATTTATAAATGTCATCAATAATAATATTACCGAAATCCGCGTTAAAAGAATGGGGCATCGCGACCAGACAGTAATGTATATTTCCTTTGCCATTTTCCTTACTTTTATGGGAAAAGAGTAGGGCGCGCTTTAACTTGCAATATATAGCAAAATTGCAATTTGTATAAGAGAAAATTAGATGTTTTAGATTTCAATGTGATCAATTAATTACTTTTGAAATTGAGGCTACAATATATGAACTCTTTATTTTGACTACAGCAGAACAGGATTAAAGAATAAAATGGGAAATTGAGGTACGTACACTGACATCTAATATAGTTATTCACTAAATTATTTCCGTATTTCATTAAACCGTTTAATTTATTAAGCCGAGTCTCCTGCAGTTTTATTGTAATATTTATATACAAACATATTATTAATTTTCATATACAATTAGTCTAACAGTGTGCGAGGTGACTGAACCAAATTTATTACTTTTGCATGAGCATAAGTACATTTACAACTGCAATTCTATACAACTGCAGTTGTGAAAACGCCACTTTTAACTATGTTTTTGTGAAATGAAATATTTAGCTATAAGGTCCAATTCACATTGGCGCAGGCAAATCGAAGTAACGATTTTTCTTTCACCTACAGGATATTTATCTTACTCATTATTAAATATTACCGATTAGTATTTTAGCAGCCAATTGCAGTGCAGTGAGGCCCCATATATCGACCACCACGAACGAATCGCAGTGCTAAACCATAATGTTAAGGTGAACTTTAATTTACTAAAATATGAAAACAAAAACTGGTGTAAAACAATCACAAGTATTGTCTCGCATTTCGCGCGATATGGCTGAAAAACAAGACGTTTCGCGTTGCTACCACTCGGAGAGAATTGGACCAGTGATGCAGAAGACGCGGCTTTTAATATACGATATACAATTTTTCTGTCACCGTATGAAGTAATACTCGTACTGATACTTCTCAATATATAATGCAAAAGACAGCTTAACACTAGTCTAAGTAACAAGTTAGTAATTTTCGTCTGCCGTGTTTCCCAAATCTGAGTAAATGGCTAACAGATATTTAAATGCGAGATTTCAAATGAGTGCTCATCAAAACTTCAATGTCATTTCAATAAACACTACAGACACCGACCAGTTCGATACAATATTTACATGGCTACTATTGTCTTCTATTTCATTTGTCAATAAAATATGCAACGTATTAAGTATTGTCGCAAGACTAAGCAAATAGATACAAATAACAAGTTTAAAATTGACAGACGGTGTAAAATTTAAACGGTCTAAATTAAACTTTCACTACACATATGAAATACGCAAAGGTTTATACAAAATCTTATAATATTGGGTTATGGGTGATTTACAATAACTAGAGATTGTGTCATTTAAACTGTTTATGTCATGTAAAGTAAGGCTTCTTTTCCACGGACATGTTGTCGGCGTTTCGCTGCCGAATTTTTCTACGGCGCGTGAATACTACATACTGGCACACCCATAATGATCCACACATAGCAATAGGTCTACACTAGGTGCGTAAGTGGGCAACAGGCCTAAAAATGATATATCGACGCGTCATATATCAGAAGTCGTGTTTGAGTTTCGTGAATACTAAAGCTGGAACTTCCGAGAAGCTGAGAGTGGATGCTATCATTTTGAGTAAGCGGATTTTATCAATAAATATATAGCTTAAATGTGGCACTAGTATGTTTTATAGATATTTGAAAAATAATTTAAATCACTAATCTAGATAAAGTCGGGAATATCAAGCTACGTTTACTGATAAAAATCAGGGTGGGCGAGGAATGCTCTAGAATGATGGTCATATTAGCCGCTTTTTGAGTAACTGAGGGCTGGAGAGGTAGAGGCAGATCACGGATTAGATGATGGGATTACCTAAACATTCTTTTGAGAGAATAGCTAGATTTTGCCATGGATCGTCACGGATGGAAAATAAGGACCTTTTAACAGCAATGGGACAAGTCAGCAAAAGGTTAAAACAATTGTAACAGATTGGTTTGGTGAAGGCGCTGCTGCTTTTTTGGTCGCTGGGCAAAGTAGGTATAGTAAATTATAAAATAATCGATCTACAGTTTTGTTCAACAACTAAAATCAGACACCCAACAATATGGTCAGGGTTTACAATTAAAAGCAGTGACGTGGAGAGAATAACAGTTATGTATACGACTGTTACACTTTACCAAATACACTTTAATGACTAAACAGTTAAATACCTGTTTAGTCGTGTACGCCCCGCCCCGTACATTATTACAACAAACTAAAATTCTCTAGTTCCTATATGTTTCAAACGATTTAGATCTATTCAGTAATAGTATCGGCTACTATAAAACACTACTAATGCCACATCAATGCCTAATAAAAGAAATAAAACATTACAAATACATTTTAGTTTGTCACACTTTTTCATCCTTATATTTTTCTATACTAATACGGTAGGCGAAAATGTAATAAGATATGATTATCTTTTTACAATACAGGTGCCAGATAAAATTATCAATATAAGCACTTATATTGACTATCCACGTCGCTCAGGTACATTACAAAACCGTCCGGCCTCACACGTTTTGGTATCACCTAGTGCATAGGAAAGAATCACTTCAAAATCGGCGACTCAAATTTAAGATCCTAATGTTAATGCCGCTTTCATAACGTGTGTTATCTTTATAAAAATATTTTTAAATTGGAATTGACGGGTTATCAATAGTACATTTAGTATACTTTAGTGACAGAAATGATTAATTCGTAATAAAATGTATTAGACATTTATTTCACTTTATATAATATATATGTAATAGTAAGTACTACATATATAATATATATGTAATACATATATGTATTAGTACGTTATATGTCGCCTACCTTACATTTTGACGATATCTGCACTAAAAATGTAAACATGCGGTCACATTATATTGAGTTAATAGTTAATCTAATGCCTTCAAGTTTAACTAAAATTTCAGAATCAAATTTAGGCACGTCAAATATATAACAAAACATTTCTTTCGTGAAAAATTATGAAACATCAGAAACCTTTACAGAGGGCCAGACTGGGGAAACACAAGTGCATGAGAAATCTTGGAGGTATATCAATAAATGTTAAGCTGCCTTGTACGAGAGGATGGTTCGTAAGTGGTGTGACAGCGGTGTCTGTGAGGTGGCCGGTCACCGCGGGTCGGAGAGAGACCATTCACATGAGGAACTTTCCGATGATGATACCGATGAAAGCCATGACTAGAGCCGTTACCATCCAGGGCATGGTGGCGGCCTGGGCGGTCTTTTCGGGCTCGTACGAGTGAGTGCGGGCCACGCGTCCGTCGCCACTGGCCGTCTGGTGCAGACGCAGCAGCTCTTCCTGAAAACCATGGCAAGACGATATAATAAATAGAAACGGGTCAAAACTTTGCGCTCCACATGGTTGTTTGGCTATTTTCAAATTACACAAACAAATATACTTTAATAAATATTGATACAAAAAAGACACTAAGTACCAATATTACGAAATATTTTATATTTTTTTATGGAAAGATAAATTCAGTATAATGTTGATTACAGAATAACATCGGAAAAAGCAAAATATATAATAATCAATTTTGTGAGAGGCAAGCCTTTAAAATTTACCTCATAATTACAAAGCAGATAAATCGCAGAAAGCTTTTATCGCTCATATATAATTGCGTACAAAAACAACTGTACGTTACATCAAATAAGTTATTAGCAGAGACAACTAGAAGACAATTAAATCAAAATCATTATCAAAACAGACCTGCGTAAACGTTTTACACGTAGTACATTTACATGAGCACCAACTTATATTCTACTAGGCACCCGTTGGGCCGAAAGGATTCGCTATCGCGAGAATTTAAAGTTAAAAAATATTTAAATATCCTTTTGCTGCATATATTCAAAATTCCAAGATTGAGAAGTTAAAGCGTGATGAGGTAAGGAACAAACATTTTTGGTAAGATTTCAGATCGCAATTGGTAAGATTTACAAGCAGACATAATATTAGTTGGGACGCGTATCAGTTTAACTGGAGGCTTATGCAAGTGAGTGTTACAAACATTATATCATACGCGCTAGTATGATGTTTTTATTGGCTTGATCTATACTGAATTCTGGACACTTGGATATGGATTATAATGACGCTTGAGATTCCTACTTATTTATGAATTATTCCAACTACAGCACTGTCGAAATGGCGATAATGGACCAGAAAACAGTTGGAAATGCAAAACTAATTTCAAAATGTGATAGCTATTATTTTTTTAAACTTGCCTACAATATAAAGCTGAGTCCGCTGCACCATGTGTTGAACGGAACATGTGAACAAATTACAACGATAAAATTACGTTTTAGAACAATGTTCTGTTCAAAAGATGGCGCAGCGGACCCGGCTTGGTACACACGACCGTAACTGATAAAATATCGCTTAGCAGTAATAATAGCAATAAATTTAAACAATCGGCAATATCATCGCGTTTGCACTTTTACAAGGTAAATAAATACCTAGTAATAAATGAAACTATATGAAATATTTCTCTGGCGACCCATTATCTCGCTATCGCTTAGTTCAATGACAGTCTGTCACATATCAATAACGAGGCGCAAAGTATAATTGTTATATGTGCAATAGCAGCGTACTATCCGCTGTAAACCGTCCCTGGGAATGCTATTGTAGCCAGGCATGTGCTCTTTTGTCGCCTCGTACGACATCCATGGGAAAACAAGTAGTGGTCCTATTCTAGTATGGACCACAGACATGAAACTGAGTAGTTATGATAATAAAAATTCCAGAAGTTTTATTTCAAAAATGAATTAAAGCAAGCCAAGGCCGTGGATATTTATTAGGTGTGTAAGTATTGATATTAAAATCATCACAATTCAATGGGGAATGCAAAGGAGCGCTAGAGATAATTTTACTAAATTCTCGCGGGAAGGAGAATAATTTTCTCATGAAGGAAGTCAATAATATTAAAACAGTTGATTTACTAATTTACCAACGATTAACTGTGGCTGTGGGCCTCATCTTCTTCCGCAGATGGCGTTCTCTCACGGTCATCTACTTCTATTCTATCTTATTAGATAGAATTAACTCAAATCCACACTATACTGTATTATTATACATGTTTGCAAAAGTGTTGATTTGAGTTCTGTCACTCAATAAAAAAAAACACATAAGGGATTTCGAAGAAAATTTACATGAATAGAGAATATACGCTGAATACTTACACATACTTTATTTAGTCAACATGTGGAAGGCGACAATAAAAACTCTAATGTATAAAATAGGTAGTTTTCCAAAACTACCTATTTTATACAGTAACAATCACTATCGGCAGCAAGATCTATGATTGTATTGGATATTTTATGTAAATATAGGAAACAAAACAATAAACCAAATAATTATTGTATGCAAAACGGCATTCCAAAGGCAGAATTCAATCGCAATATAACGAAAAACAGCTTATACCTGCAGTACTTCGTTTAAACTAGGTTATCTAAATCATGTTAAGCTTCACTTTCGCATTGCACTACGGAAAATTTAATAATCCAAATTAGGAACAAAATAAAAAAAAACTCACTTTTAACTGCAGATTCTCTTGTCTTAATTTGCTTTCTTCCTCTCTCAAAAGAATAACCTCTAAGGACGCTTTTTGCAGATCGCTTTCCACGTGATCAGATTTTGGAAGATTCTGAAAAAAAATATATAAAAAAAGTAATATAAAAAACCAACCGTGCCAAACCAAACATGTAACAAATAGCAAATTAAAATAAACCATGCAGTTGAAAGATTCAAGGTCATAAGGATGCTACGATAATGTCTGACTCAATATCATCAAGGTAGGTAATGAGTCATAACTCATTTTCATTGCCAAAATGTATGTGTTGTGGCATAAGTCATAAATTTAGTGCTTTTTATGAACAAAACAATTAAAAAGCCTGTAACTACCTCAAATTATTTTGCCGTACGTATTTCCGATAAATGCGATGAAAAGCCCCAAAAAAATATTTTGAAACACGCGTAATTGCCAGTTCTTTTGTTTTTAATATAATTACCGAATATGAATGACCGAATTAGAAGATCATGATTTTAATAAAATGGCGAGTTTCATGAGAAGACAAATGAACAAGGTACCGTAGATTTTGCGGTTAAACCCGGTGTGTGATCATCATCCCTCCTCTTTGCGTCCTGGATATGACCCTCTACAGCATCCTGTAATATAATAATTAAAAACATGCCAAGCTTGGAGTAATTTGATACGTTATTGAATTTATACCCGATGAACGCTCCCATGTCATAAAATGGTAGAGTAGGGACATGATCCAGCTCCAATTATAATAAAATGAAATATGATTGCGTCTTGTTCTCATGCATGGTTCTTTAATATTATGGAATGGTTAAAAATAAATGTAATAAGCTCACGAAACTACAAAACAAATACGCCATATAAATTTCGTGCAATAAATAGGAGTTCCATAGACAATTATACATCTGGTTAGCGTCACAAGTTGACAGTCACAACATTAACTCTGTGCAACAAAAATTATGTTACCTTTGTTGTGGATTCCGTGACTGCAACCCTCTTCTTGGTCACTTCGTTTTGGGCGGCGTCGCCTGAGTCCTGTAATATTGTCTATTCTTTAAAAATTATGTTGATAAAAAATTGTACAGGGTTTAGGTAGCTTTTGTAAATTGGTACATTTGATATCAATATCAAATAATCAATTATAACATTGCGACCACGGCGACTGCAAGGTCGTTGAAACATCAGCTACATTAAATAAAAAAGGTGTTAAGTCGCGTTAAAATGTTTTAAAATGTTAATAAATTACAACAAAATATAATTTGAAATCACTTTACGCCTCTGTTATTCCTGCAGTGTCTTATTATTGGTGGGAATTCCAGTTGTTCCTAAACAACAGTACAGATATTTTTGAACTTGTTTTCACTGTTGGATAGGAAATTTTATAAGGACATGTCTACATACCCTGTACAAACTTTACATAACAAAATATTATTTACTTTTGAAATTAAATGTATGATCACAACAGGATTCTCATTACTTGCTTCTCCAGGTTCATATAAAATTTACGAAATGACCTATTTACGAAAAGCTATCACCACCACAATTTTACACACTGGAATTATACTAACAGGAATAAAATGTTTAGCTCAAAATAAATTCAAAAAGAATTACTTACATTGAGATTAGTACCACGGGGTGTTTCAAAAACACATTTCAGCTTGTAATCCATGAGCTGATCTGGACTTATCTCCTTCCACTGTAATTCAATCAAATAGATTCAATGCACATTGGTTCACTACTGACACTTAAACAGACAAATTAAACAGTATACATACCACTTGGTCTATGTTAGTCTTTCCTTCTGGAGCAATAATGCTTTGCACCATGAACTTGTGTTTATTTTTTTCGTTGGGCTCAACATACACGGGTTGTGGCGTAACTGAAAATACAAAGTAACATAAAGCCTTATAGCCCCTGTTACCAAACATGTACAAGTCCTAGGACTACAACACAAGCAATAATGGATAAACTGACCACACTTTACCTTAACATTCTTCTTCCTTAACAAAATATAAATACAATAGTAAATTTGTTCGATTATATTTAACATACCAATAATTATTAAAGTTAAATAACTTACTTGCTATTTCAACTTTAGAGTTAGGCTCCAGCACGCCAGAATTAGGACGTACACAATATTTCTTTGGTGCGGTAGTCTTAATCTTAAACAGCACTGTATCACTGGAAGGGTTTATGAGTCGCATGTATGTGGTGTACCCCTGCTCGAATAGTCCTGAGGAATCAACTAAAAAAATCAATAATATTGACTATACTCTTAACATTAGCACCATATATTAATAAACTAAGACTATTATAGCCCACCGCAAAGGAAAATAGTAAGCAAGCAAACTTTATTCAAGTAGTGAGGATACTCTGATAGTAGTTATACCTACAATGTATAGTAGGTATGCATCGGGCACTAGTACATTAAACAACAAGTAATTGTTTCTAGTGAAGGTAACCAGAGTGATGGAAACTGGTAATAGTAGATTGGTAGCCAAGGGCTGTAAGGCATCACCCTATAGTTCGAGGGTGCAATTGATGCTTACACCTGAGCTAAATACTCTGCTTTACATCTCGATTGTTAGGTAAATAAAAAAAACGTAATTGTAAAAAAATCTCAAACAATATTTAAATTAAAATATTTCTATTCCCGCCTTATTTCATTAAAAAGAACCAAGTAAAGATTTTATTTTCATGAACGAATTGAGCTTCGAGTTTCGCCGTTCTATACCTATTTAAATTTGTTAACTATTATATTTATACGAAGACAAGGCTGAATGCACGATGTCTATTGCCAGTATGATGGCATATATGTAATAAGTACTTCGTAGAAAGTATCTACTAATTCCATGTATGATGGTTAGATGTACGCGAACTTTTTGAAAGAGTGAAGTATTTATTTTTATGACCTCCCTAGGACTTTTCTAGCTACATTAGCCTAGAGCGCTTATTGGTCACCTACAAGGCCCCATTTGGGGGTAATAAGGACCTACTTACCAAATATGAGAAATGTAAATTACTTTATTACCAATATGCCCATGAAACTATAATGGTAAAATGAGTATTTTTACAATTACATATATTGTTATCAAAAACTGTATTCATACAAAAATAAATCAAAGGCTCAACATACATAACTTATCAGGTTACATACTATGTCACCAAATACAAAGATATTTATTTTTTTCAAATCAAATCAAGGTTTAATATCAAAACCCCTCGGTTTTGATATTCTTATAATCAATTATAATACTAATATTATAAATGCAAAAGTTTGTGTCTGTATGTTCATGCAAATTTCTACTGGAACGATTATTATGAAATTTAGTACATGGGTAGAATATAACCTAGAATTTCCAAGGGAGCAATGGATCGGGGCTAGTCATATTATAATTTTGGTATTAAGATAATGTCCATTCCCAAATGTATTAATAATTGTATACTAAGTACTATAAATTTAACAGGAATCACCTATTGTTTATTTGTCAAGTAAATTAAATGTATACCAAAATGGTGTTATTTCAGACAAACATATATATATATATTATGCAGAGGTAACACTTAAAACAACTGTCTTTTTATTACTGAGCTAGGTGGAATGTAACAAACTACTATCACTTCCTTGATAGTAGGTATATGAAAATAACCTTAACTACTACTACAATACTAAAATAAGAAGTAAGGAAGATGATCACAAGTAAAAATTTTAACCAACACATCAACTTCAAGTAGATTGTTGTAGACTCATGTATTGTATATTCAATTAAGAAAATAAATAGCATTCTGAATATAAAATACTAAACACTACATTTACAGTAATGCATAATTAATATATGTCATGTTATATTATCATAATAATATAAAATAGCTGCAGCCTGGGCATCCCTCTTATGGGAATATTGACATAAATTGTTACTAAGGAATATTTTAGCTTACTGGTTAATGAATTTAGGAAATTAGTCGAGTAGTTCTGTAAGTTATTCCTTATAAATAAACATACAAAATCTTCAGATTTGTGCATTATTATTGCAAATGCAAATTTGTGTAGGTTAGTTTTTATGTTACTAATGTATATTCGTAATATAATGTATATAGGTACATAGAAAGTGAAAGTAATTAACAAATATGAATAGGTATTCATATTTATTAATTACTTTCACTGGCATTTGTCAACATACTCTTTTTATATATATTTTGTCAGAATAATCAAAAATATGAAATCATCTAAGACTGTAATATTTCATGACATCACTGATACTGTTGTTAGGTGGCCATTCTGTAAAATGTTTATGGAATAAATCTAAATACTTGCATGACTCTTGCTTCCAATGTTAATCACTTAAGGAATTACCAATCTCAGTGACATTATATACCTACCCACATATAGATGATTATGTTGATATAGGTCAATAGGTTTCCTTCATTATTTATTTTATCTTACAAACTGAATTATATATCAAAATATTAAACACGGAATGTTATTTTGATACTAAATTATAGAAATATGAGTTAAGAGGATTATAATTTGTCGCAGTCGTATTTTTATAAGTGGATCATGGAAGATTATAGATTTTAAGATAACACCTTTATTCAGCTAGATTAAGTGTATTTCAATTGTTATAATTAGGTAAAATCATGTAATGTACAGTAAACCGCACCCTGAAAAATGCCGATATCTGGAAATAGAAACTCCATTTGTCAGCATAGTTAGCTCTCGACCTATGTCTGCTGCCCAAGTTTCCAATGCGGCGGTTGCTATATGTCAAATAAAAGAGACACTCACCTTTAAATTTTAGCTCATTTTGGGGCTCTATAGTTAATACCTGGTTAGGCATTTTGTATTATTATAATTGCGGTATATCGTTGGCAAAATTTGCAGATTGAGAAAAATTTGATATTTCACGATGTCGGCCAAAGCGAACGATGAATGACGAATTCCAACTTGCGCATTGCGCATGCGTTCCTTTTTCTTTCTAGGGGGGGTCTATTATAACATTTGTGTTACCAGTATAGAAACGTTTAAAATACACGACACATAAAAATCAACAATATACCTCTATATTCACGTATTTTTTACAAAATAAGTGACGTTTAATTAATTATTATTTCTTTCGAAGTTGGGAAATATGAAGTACTTAATATATTTGTACATAAATAAATTCACATATTTTTCTATCAACACACTTTCAGAATAGATTTCAAATCGTAAAAATTGTATGCGCGCGCATGACTGCGATCAATTGCAATCTGATGGAATTTCGATTTGTACCTGCCTACTATGGTTTTAGTACAATTAATTATTTCTACCAATATAATATAGTGTTATATCCATCCACTATGCAATAACTATTACTAAGTACTTCATGTAAATTTGATTTAAATTCAATTTATAGATAAAATAAATTATCAATTCAATTTAGAGATAAAATAGATTATTCTTCATTTAGACGAGCGCTATTAGTTCTTGTTAGAACTTTACGTCGACGAATTTCTGCTTTGTAAATAAAGCTTAAAATTATTGATAGTTATGTTTTGTTGAACTAAGTTCACCAGGACCAGAACCAAATATTGGTAGGCAGCCAGAATGGGGATTTGACTCGCAGCACAGAGCACAATTTATCACAATGGAAACTACATACAAAAATATGTAATGTTCTTATTATGTGTGATAGAAACATAGATTTCTGAAGGCGGGCTCTGAGCAACAGCTAGTGGTTTATATAAAGGTAAAGTCTAGATTTTTTAAAATCCTGGTATAAGAAACGCTCGACTTTGCTTTGATTGTTGATTACACCCGTCCGAACGAGTTAACTACAAAAGTATTTGCGCAAATGAGTTAAATATAGGTACATATTTTGCATTTAAACACAAAATGTAGAAAATGATCATGAAGGCTTTCCTTTTGTAATAAATAAAATAGAAAAAAATACAAAAGTTTTGCTCTGACATACAAACTGGTGATCAGATTCAGATTTAATGCCCTAAATTTTCACAATTTGAAATAGACTTCCAACTTCTGAAAAGAAAGGGATGTGCGTATATGATAGAAAAAGAAATTCGTACTAGGTGCTTAGGACTAAGTCCTTTCTTTATGACAGCCACTGATTTCAGCATGTTTAGTAAAAAAGTTTTAATTTTTTTATAAAATATATTTCAATGTGCTAAACTGAGTAAATAAAGTAGAAAGTCTAATTAATTTTGTAAATATACCTATAAGGCACATTTACAGAGCGAGCAGATCAGGGAACACAAAATTCTTGAAGATATCGTTAGCTAGCCACCATCATGACTATTATGTAAATTTATAATTTGCCATTTACCTCATATAAGCATAATTTTCATCGATATAGTTATTAGATATCGACAACGACTGTTCAAGAAATGAAGAACATTTCCGGTTAGAAATTTAAGGTTGGCTGCTTGCCTTTCCTTCAAAAATGTCATGTTATTTTCCCATCCGCTTGACTTGACAGCACTGGACTGGCGCAGTGCAAAAAAATATTGCTGTGATTCTTTATTTTCTTTTCTGTCCAATATTTGCTTTAATGGGAAAGAGCTCATAACGCACTCTAAGATTTTGTTTAATTGTGATTTTATAACATGCTTTGTTGTCCAGTTAGAACTGTAACGTAAATATGAATTGTTCAAATATCAGTTTTATTGTCAACACTTGTCTAAAATTAGATCCTGGGCTAAGGCAAAAAATATTAGGTAACTGGTTTAGAGACCATAAATCGGAAAATCGATGTCAATTTCGTTATTTGGCAGTAAATCCTCGGTATTTTCATTCAGCGTCCATTGTTTCGCAGACGCACAAAGACGGAATTACTGTACTTCCATCTCCTCAAGAAGTAAGTATTTATAAGAATAATCCTTTCAAATGCTAATTTATAGTTATAAAGTATTCACATAGGTACTATTACCATTAGCGCCTATAATGCTTTTGGCCAAACTCATGCATTATAAGCACCAGATAACAAAATAATAGTTACCTTACATATATGTCTGTAAAAAATATATTTACCCTATTATTTTCTTGTAAATATTCTAACTTAAATCCTAGCAGGCCAGAATCTAGTTGCCTGTTCAGTTTTATCCTAGAGTTTTATCTCTGCTTTCTTATATTTATACTCTGCTGTCTATCTTAAATCGCAAAAAGTTGTATGTGTTTAAAAAATATCTATTATATTTGTATATCATGTGTGTTTTTCCTTCATAGGAGGAAGGTTTTTTATATTTCCAGGTCACAGGAATTTTACATTTTCAGGTCACTCATATTCTGCGAAAAAATGAGTTCAACAAAGACTTCACAACAGGTTCAGTCAAAGCATATGATTCAAATCAGCTGGCATCAAACACTCCTATAGAAGACACACGCAGTGAAGCACAATGTAAGCTGACATCAGGTAATTACTTGAAATTAAACATTTTTAATAGTTCAGCTCCAGTGCTGGTGCTGGTGCACTGGGGTGATTGTTTCTCCCATTCTGGGACCATCCTCTTTTTAATTATTAGTTGCAGTATATATGAAGATTCACCAGCTTTTTGATTTAAATGAATCTTAGGTAGACAACACTATTGGACACATGTTTAGCCTGCTATTTTTCCATATAATGTAAGGAGAATAAGAACTGATAAGTAGGTATGTAGGTAATTAAACATATCAGAAATATAAAATCTCACAAATTATCAAAAGCATACAAAATATATTCATGAATAAAACCTTCACCATAGATTTAAATTTTAACTCGCCAAGAATCAAACTGAAGAATCACCTTGGCAGCATCTGTTCATGTACACAAGGGTCAGCTATTGTGAAGCTCAACCATGATAGAGGGAATTTCATTGTAGACATGTTGAAGTTATGCAAGTTGCTGGTGTTTTACAAGTGTGTCTCTCTAGCACTCTTAGGGCGTAAGAAGCTCAGGATCTGCTTCCTAAATTCTAACTAATATTATAAATGCCATAAGTAAGTTGTTTGTTACCTCTTCAAGCTGTCTTTACTCAACCAATCTTTTTGAAATTTTGCATACATGTAGTTTGAAGTGTAGAGATACTTTTCATCCTGGATATGTGACTGTTTCCGTGAGCAAAGTCGCAAGCGACAAGCTGCTAAATAAAAAAAATTTGGCTCTGAAGATTTGGCTCTGAGATTTGGATCTCCAGCTTGTCGTTAATAGAAATAGTGTACAGGAAAACTGTAAACTGTCAAGCCTTAGTCTTTCAATGTTTTATCGTTATCACAAAAAAAAACTTGTTTAGGCTGTCGATTACGCAGAATTAGACACGATAGATAATGTTTGATCGGCACATTCGCACCGTTCGTAAATGAAGTTATAATTTTTGTTTTAAAAAATCTCTTTCTTTCTTTGAATATATCAGTTTCACAACTCTTCCTTTTGTTTGTACCTACTTGTATTTGTAAATGCTCCTTTCACAGTACCTAGATTTGTAAACATCCTTTCATTAATATCTGTCAGTTGAACTGACTGCAGCTTCCTAATAATGTATTATATTTGATTCATCTACACTATAATATTATAAAAAGAAACTGTAAATTCATTCATAGGTTAATTCATAGGTTCATAGGTTATCTTTGATGTTAATCAATAGGATGCTAAAACATTATATGCGAGTAATATAAGGTTCAGATATTTCCAAGGGAGTGAAAGTTACAGTTTCACCCAGCTGTATTAAGATTCGTCTTATGCACATAAACCATATGTCTTATTCTTTTTCGCGACTCAATTTATTACACTTAAATCATGTACAATAGGCCATATTACGCCAAGCTCAGCGCAGATGGCGCTACTGGAACAACTAAGTTACACAAACATTGCCAATGGAGGCAAAAAGCGCCAATTTTCAATATTGTTGCAGATTTGCGACAAAAATAACTTCTATGCAATCGTGGTGCGAATTTAAAGGAAAAATGAAGGATTTAGTGGATTATCCTGAAAATAATAACACTAGTTTAGGTTATGTTATAAACTTATATAAACTTGATTTTGACCGAACGATCTGACTGTATGAAGTCCATATTTTAATAAGTCTTCACTTATGAAGTGTTCCGAGCTTCTTTTCGGCCGTTTACTGGCTCGAAAATTTTATAGCGTGGTGCATATCCCATATAGTTTTCGTTTTTTATCTTATGGAAAACGATTTTTCCCAATACTTCGGCACCCGAATATGCTTACATTGTTGTATATTTTCAAAAACTAATGTTTACATAATAAATAAACGTTTTAATCGACATAGCAAAAGGCGACAAAGCTTTTGTGGACCTAATAAACAGTGCTGTACTCTGGCGGGGAAAATGTGCAGTAATACTCCCTATTAGGAGTAAAGTTCCTAATTATGTAATTTCCGCCACGGTCTAAAAATAGGTTAATCTACACATTTTTATACCTTGGCTGTTGTAATATTAGTTAGGATTAGGTGTCTGTTACATACTTGTGCTGTATCTACTCAAGCAGTCTTCTTGAAATTTTGCATACGTATAGCAGAAGTAGGAGAAGGACATACAAAATTCCTGAAAAAACAACTGCTCCCGTGGAAAATTCACGCAGTGGGAGCCGCGCGAAGCAGCTTGTATTTATGAAAAAGTAAAACAATTACAATATTCGTGTTTATTTAAAAAATATATGCTTATACTATTTTTTTAAAAAGTTATAAGTAATTTTCATTTGTCCTAATATATTTATATTATATTTATTTTCGATTTTAATTATTTAGAACTCCAACAATGTCGGTATTCGTCGCAGCTTATTGAAACAATGATGATATGGTTTCCAGGTCTGTTGATGGGAGTGTACGACGGTCACGGCGGGCCGGCCTGCGCTCAGGTGATTTCGAAGAGGCTGCTCAATTATATCGCTGCGGCGCTTCTGCCCAATGATGTTCTCAAGAAATATGTCAATGAACCATCAAGAGAGTGTCTCATCGAAACTTATAATGATAGGGTGAGCCGTTTAATCTTTGTTTAGGTAGTAGACCTAACAGAAGTATTGCGTTTTGTCGTGTGATGATAATAAGTCTACTAGTCCCAGTCACCTACTCGCGGCCGGGTTGGCTGAAGAGATCTTCCATAAATTTATGTTTCGTGTTTTAATATATTTGAGTGAAATAGAATATTTTTGATGAAAAAAGCAATAATTTTTTTTTAGTTAAACAAATTCATCCCCAAAAAATGCCAGTGAGTCACGGCTTATGCTTTGTTTTAGGTCGAACTGATAGAAGATTTGAAAGTAGTTTATGAAAAGAGCTTTGACAAACATTTAAAGCAATTATCACTTGAAACATCAGATAAGAAGGACGTCGGTGCTTCTTTAGAACAAGCTATTCTGCAGCTAGATGAAGATCTGTCGAAGGAAGTATTAGAACCATTCTTGAGAGATGGACAACTAAATCAGAAGACACTGTCTGTGGCCATGTCTGGGGCGGTGACTTGCGTGACTCACATTGACGGACCGCATCTACACGTGGCCAATGTAGGCGATTGCAATGCAGTTCTGGGCACTATGACTGAAGACAACCAGTGGTTTGCTAAGAAAATTACTAAAGAACACAACTCTGAGAATTTGGACGAGCTCAAAAGAATATGGAATGAGCATCCTGAGAGTGAAAGACAAACGGTGATAAGACGAGATCGACTTTTAGGGGAGTTAGCTCCTCTACGTAGTATGGGGGATTACCGGTACAAATGGAGTAAGCAGATACTGTCTGACGTCGCAGTACCGTTGCTTGGTAAAAAGGCCATCCCCGCTAACTATCACACCCCGCCGTACTTGTCGGCCAAACCCGACATTTATTACCACAGGTTGACGCCCAAGGATAAATTCCTGATAGTAGCGTCCGATGGCCTGTGGGACATGATTACCCCACTGCAGTCTGTGAAGCTAGTCGGCGAACACATGAAAGGGAAAGTGTTCTTTAATCCTCTGAAGTTGCCCCGGAAGAATATTCAGTTGGGTGATATAAATGAATTGTTGCTTCATAGGAAGGAAAGTCTAAAGAGTAAGCCAAAGGATCGAAATGCAGCTACGCATTTAATAAGACACGCTATCGGCGGCACCGAGTACGGCGTGGACCACGCGCGGTTGGCGCATTTGCTCAGTCTGTCGCCAGATGTCTCTCGAATGTTCCGAGATGATATGACAGTCACCGTTGTGTATTTCGACTCAGAGTTCTTGCGACAATACCCTGCGTAAGACATCTCCATTAAAACTTCGAATTGAGAGTGAGCGTAGAGGCACACGCTCACTCTCAATATTTAGCCTGTGTGCAACTAATTAAATGTTGTGGTGTGTTAATTTATTCATTCATTATTTATTTTCGATTGTTGTATATATTTATTATTGTGATGTGATGAAATTGTTAGGTAGGTAACTAATATCAATAATGATTAATTATAAAAAATTATAGTGAATATCTAATACTATGTGTAAATAAATTGTTCAAGAAGTATTTAACCTTTTATTCATTTCCGTAACAAGTCATATTACGCAAATCTAAGCGTAGATGGCGCTACTGGTACAACTAAGGTACAGAAACATTGCCAATGGAGGCAAAAAGCGCCAATGTTGCAGATTTACCACCAAAAATACCTTCTACGCAATCGTTGTGCGAGTTTAAAGAAAAAAGGAATGATTTAGTGAATTATCCTGAGAATAATAACACTATTTTATGTTCTGCATTATTTGGTCAACTGTAGTCATGAACTGATATAAACTTGATTTTGAAGATCATACCTGTATGAAGTCCATATTTTAATAAGTCTTTACGTATGAAGTGTTCCGAGATTTTTTCGACCGTTTACTAGCTCGAAAATTTTACAGCGTGAGGCGTATAACATAGTTTTTGAAGTTTTTTTATCTTGGAAAACTATTTTTCCCAATAATATATCGGCACCAGAATATGAAACATACTACAACATACATACAACTTACATATTGAAAGGATTAATAAAGTACTCTAAAGTAAACGTTTTAATCGACATAGCAAAAGGCAGCAAAGCTTTTGTGTACCTAACGTACAGTGCTGTACTCTGGCGAGATAAATGTGTACTAATACTCCCTATTAGTATTCGTTGGTGATCAGTGTTGCCAAAAATAATTAAATTTACATTGCTGTTGGAAACTTAGTCGAAGTGGTAGGAAAAATAAAAAATACTTGCTGATAATTTCAACTTGTTTATTAATAATCAATAATATTAAAAGTGAATATTATAATAACTAGAAAAGTAGGCGAATAATTATACTATTTACATAGACAGAGATTTCGGTAGTTTAGAAAAACATTGATCGATTAGCAGCGAACTTTTGTACTTAACTAAAATTGTAATAGCCAGAGGATGATACAGATTACAACAGATTGTGACAGACTTAAAAGAATAACCTATTTAGTTAATGCGAAAATATTTTTGGAATATACCTACTTTTATATTTGATAAAAAATGATTACCTGTCTTCACATTCAAATATGTAAGTATGTATGTAACGTATCATTTTCATTTCACAACTGTAAAGAATTAACAACTATGTTTCATATGCAGTTCGCTGCCAGCATGCGCATTGTATTGAAAGATAACTGTCTGCTGTCTTTTTTGTAAATAAGTTTCATTGTTCGGATAAACCAGTTGAGTACTTAATAATTATTTCATTATTAATGAATCAAAGTTTTCTTTTTTGTTTTATTTGGAATAGTTAATATATTCAATTTAAAAAGCACATTTTTACATTAAAAGTTAGCCTAAAATTATAAGTTAAAAAGCGATTTCAACACGTCGTCGCCGTGAGAGTGGGTTCCAATCTTGGAATCTGCTGCCGACTGCCAGTTAGATGACTGGCAGTCGGCATATTATATAGTATTTCTGACATTATTATGCACTGAAATGACAATCATCTGTGAAAGGAAACTGCACGCCCTTAGTTTTTGTGAAAAATGCCCGTGAAGGTGTAATTTCTGAATAAATGATTTTCTTTATTTAATTTTTTAAATGTATTAAGTGGAAATGTAGAATGAATGTAGTGGAATACCTGCGCTTTTTAAAATAAACCTATGTATAGCGTACATGGACATAAAATTATTTCTAATTTTAGCCGTACATTGCAAGAGTATCTAAGGACATACGTGATATTTATTCATATTCTGAAAGTAGTTTTCAAATTATCAGTTATACATTTTGTAAGTAGAACGTTGTAGCAGGCAGCGCTTATCTGAATAATAATAGTTTTCAGATTTTATAATTGTTTTTTTTTTACAAAAATCAATATAAGTAGGTTTAGTTATATCGCAAACTTAAAATCAATAATTTTTACGTAACTTTAGTCCATACATCATATTCCAAATGCTATTGAATACAATGAAATCAAATAAATTTGGCTTCTAGGATATTTGCAAAATGAGCAATACACGGCAACTATAAGCATGACTATATATCTAATTATTTTATACGCTTTTAGCATTTATATGCTCCTAAAATGCAACACATTATATATTGTTGTCATAAAATTAAAACATTTGAAAAAATTTAGATTTAAAATTAAGATTGTTTACGACTTTTTATTTATTTTATGTAGGTATGCGTCAAGATTTACAATGTCACGAATGGTAACAATTTCAACATAATGTGTCTTTTAACTTTTGTGTTATTTGAACTTTTCCTATCTCATAATTCTGTGCTTTACAAAGGGCGTAGGTATGTATTTATTTTTTAGTTTATCAGTTTATTATAATCGGAGTCCCACAGGACGAGAAATCGAGCTAACTTCAAACAATGTGTAGTGTCTAGTCTATTTGCATTCATAAATTAAAACATCTTTTTCAAAGACATGTGGATACTATATACTACTTCGTACTAAAGTCAAAACATTAATACCCCTTGAATAATACACACAGGCAAAAAAGTATTTATGTTGCAATAATGTCTTAATAAACTAGATATCTATTTTAACATCATTTGACAATAATACACAACAATTTTAATACTTATACTTAATGAGTATATAAATGATTAGAAGATAATAAGATCCCGGATTCACAGAAATACATTTATTTCTTAAACAGTACAATTACTATGGTTAACAAATATTCCATTAATGTATCTAATCTAATTATGAAATGAACTATTGTACTTAATTTTTACGTAATGAAAAAAGAAATTTGTAAAAAATTGCATACTAGCAACGCCGATCAGTAGATACTGTTACACATAATTTGTTAATTACACATAATTTGAGATTGATATTTTTAAGCGAACTAAAATTACAAATAGGCGTTGGATTTGCTACTTAAATCTAGACGAAATGCACAGCCCGCAACAATATCCCTACCCTAGTTCGTTTGTAAAACGCTCCTTATCCCTACACAATGTCGAAAGACACAAATTGACTTGCGATTCGCCACTACTAGTACAAAAATTAAAATGTTATCGAAACTTACAGCATAGAACGCCTTCGCATAAATAGCAGAAATGTTAATAATTACTTAAATAACAAGTTCACAGTTTCATATAGAATAGAAATACGTTACAAGTTTCATAAGAAGGTTTTAATTTGTAATGCAAACTATAATGCATAGTATAAAGCTTTTAAGTTTCTTACACGATAGATTCTTAATATTATAACTAATGAATTATGTTGAGAGTCGCTAACGGAAATATCCAAAAGTCCTCCAAAATATATGTTTTCAGTATTCGCCACGAAGGATGGAGAGATGTAAGTAGATCTAGGCATTATTCAAAGTTGTTTGTACACTAAATTTGGCAAAGATAATATATATAAAGAATACAAAGGTGCTCTCTGAAATGGAATTGGCCAACCGCATAACAACTGCACTTAGTAAACAATCCATTGACCACAGCTACTGAAACATTGTACACAATTTTTATACCATTTGTGTATTTGTGACTTAAATGGGCGTAATATAAAATACGAAGTTTTTATAAAAATTGCATAAAATAATTTCAGAGCCGTGCTCGTACAATACAAAGTCCTAATCCGTAAATGTCCACACTGAAAACGTCACTGCAACAACACTGTGAATACACTTCGTTCGATATAATGTATAATTTTTTGCACGACTTCTATAGGCAATATAAGTCCATCCCTTAAAAGTCCATCCTTGGGATAATTGCCGTTTCATACACAACTGCAGTTTCCATTGTAACCGAGTGCCTATGTCGGTGGCCGCGTTAGGTAGTGAATTTGTGACATACAAGTATTTGAACGTTAATCTTATACACAAACTACACCATTACACTACTACTCTAAACATGGATAGGTAATGTTTCACATATAGAGAAGTTACGAGAAGTATTTATTTGTCTTTTCGAGTAGTGCTTACTCTTCGGGCACCCGCGGTTGCCTTTGCGTTTTCAGTAAGCTTTCACATACATAGTGTGTTTACTATTTGCAATTACCCCTAATGTCTCCAGTTACATTGGTACACAAATACCTCTGCCAATATCGATGCATTGATTCCAAATTTCCAAAATAATTACGTACTTATTTAGATGATCAACTTTAATTTCTTAAATTTTAAGTTTAAAAAATGTTAAGTATATTTTTTTTTAATGTAGCATCCAAAATTTGAAAAACTTTTTTGATATAAAATTTTGTGGACATGCCACGTAGCACACGATGTCATGAGAACAAGTTTTTTTTATTATTTTTTAAATGTATATTGTCTTACTATGCATAAGAATAATGGGGCATAGCTTTTTAAATAACATTTTATTTTAACAACAGTTAAACGTTAAACTTCGGTAGTAAACTTATGTTATTTAATAACTAAAATTATTTAAGTTATATTACAGAGTTGAGAATTATGTGTGTGGAGGAATGTCGTATTACTGTCATCTACTTGGTTAGTGGAATCTCTAAAAGATCTTCTAAACTAGGTATCATTATTTAGATACACACCCACAGTCTAATTTGTCATGTGACAATCGAAATTACAAAAAGAATATATTTTTTTTAAACATGTGTTTACCAAAATGTGTTCAATGAAAACCTGGTATTTGTCTAAGATAGTAAATTAGGTACGAAGTACACTATACATGTACGAGTATGTTATACTTTTTACTTAAGTAATTTTGTCAATGCATCTTTAGATTCCACTGACCAAGTACCTAAAATAATTATATTTTACACATATTATTTTGTAATCTTCTGTGATACATTAAAACTACATCACGATAACTTGAAAAATGTCTAGTTCAAAATGCGTGTACAATTAGTATAGATAAATACTAGTATAATAATGAATATTTAGTTCGAGTAATCGTTACCTGGACATGGACATAATTTTAATGCAATTTTATGTGACTTGGATTACTACCACAGGAGTGTCGTATAGGTACGACCTACTTTTAATGAATTATAAAAGTTTTAAATAGTAGCGTACGGTAGCTCTCGCCGAAATGGGGGTCTTGGTAGGTGTTGCCAGTCTAAATAAACTCAGCTATCGTTATCATTTGAATGAAGAAGGCGTCAGTCATTAAAAAGGTGATCAATCAACCTATTTATTTCAATTTTGCGGCTTAGATAACTAAATAATAAAATAAATAAATATAATTAGTACAAATCACAGATTGAGCTAGCCCTTCAGTAAGTTCAAGACTTATGTTATTATATATATAGATACTAACTCAACGATACTATATTTTATAACAAAACATATATAGATAAACATCCAAGACCCGGGTCAATCAGAAAAGGATAATTTTCCATCATGACCCGACCGGGGATCGAACCCGGGACGTTTCGGTTCAGAGAGAAGCACTTTACCACTGCGCCGCCGAGGTCGTCGATAACTGAAATAACGGTATATCGATCGAGGGAAAGTAAGGAGCAAACTAAACAGGTAATCTTTTTCTTCAAGAAATTGACGCCTTCTTTACAATGTTCTAAAATCGACTGTGGTAATAATAAAAAACAGGTAGGGCAATACAAAACTACTCATCATTTACTAGAGAAAGAGCATTCAATTTGCCAACACGAATGTAATATCGAGGATTTATCAATTTAGTATTTTATCATAACTCTCAATTCAAAGTTATACTTAATTACGTTAACAAATTATATTTACAATAACAATAGACTTTATTTTCTTTTAAACCGGCGATTTTCAGTCGTTCTTTTGTAGAGTATCTACCTACCTAGTCCCAGGTTATGTTTGTCATTGAGTGTGTAAAATGAAGCTCAGTGGAAGCCAGCATTATTTTGTAATTTTTTTAAAAGTACCTAATCAAATTTTCTATTTGGAATGAGTGAACTGGCATCATTAGCAATGATGCCAGCCGGCACTGGTCGATACCGTAGCGTTCTCTGGACATCAATGTTGAATTTCTTTACTCACAAACATACATTTTCACCAACACTCCTGAAATTATATAAATTTTAAATATTATCAGAATCAAATGGTAGCATCCAAATGCTTATAAAAAATATCGTACTTATAAAAAACGAAGAGCCTCGCAGGTTCATATTGGCAAAATGTTACTAAAAAAATTGAAGGACCATTAAAGTCCGCCGCGTGTTAACGTGATTTGACTTACCTAGGTACTTATATGATCGTAAGTAAACATCGAGGTGGTTTAAACCTTCCAACCCCACGTCTAAACGCAAAGGCACAACTGGTGGTGCCAATGCTTCAGGGAAAATTAGTATTTACTTTGCATTGAGAAGATGTAGGAAGGTAATGATTTAATCTAAAAGTTACTTGGAAGTGAAATAATTTCATGAACAAGTTGAGGACAATCCATTAAATTGGTAACGAGTACATTTGGAGAGCGAAATTTAAGCAACTCACGTAACACGTTGTAGATATTGTTAGCATCAATAGGGTTATCGTTTATTTGATTTAAAATGTTACCAGTACTTTAAATATGTAAATTTTTATCAGTAATGTTAGTACCATTAAATTTTTCGTTAAAATCTGAGAATTCGATTGCCAGTTCTTCGCGTTGATCTAAAAAGATAATGGCTACGTCAAACATCTTGAATTAAAAAATAAAACCTCGTGAAAAAAACATTTTTTTAAGAATTATGTGAATTTAAGGTTAAATAGAGTTTAGACACGCGGCGGAGTTTCAGTAGCTCCCTAAGTAAATGTGAAATCCGGCGAGAGAATGACCGTAGATTAATCGCCCCCAAGGGACAGGGCTTGGACAATGCGAGGGTCCGCTTTGCTGCCCTCGCGGAACTCTTCCAGGGTGAGTCGGTCGTCGTGGTTCTTGTCCATCTGGTCGAATATCTTGTCCACGCGCTTTTGAGGAGTATTCTCGTCCTCAGGTTGTGGTGTTTGACCCTTCAAACAAATGTCAATGTTTAATTAAACCATTTATTATAAATGGTTACATGTTATGTACAAGCAACACCTTTACAAATGCCCTCATACTAGGCAAGGCGCCTGTCCTGTGGCAGCCAATTTTATTAACCAAATTGTATTATCTATACGAAAAAAATTAAGGTCTACAATGTTTTTACGGTTCCAATTTACAATCATAATATAGAAAATAATCACATCAATAATTTGATTTAGAAAATTTACAATCTTATAGATACATATAATAATATATTCGAATCATTATTCGAATTGAATGAATGTGGTTATCTTTCTATGTTAATATCTTTATACTCATTGCATACTTACCACCATCTGGTAGATCGCGTCGACTATGTTGTACATTTCTTCCCGCGTGATGTAACCGTCATTGTCAACGTCATAAAGACGGAAGGCCCCTGAAACGTTAAAAAGAAACAAATCACGTTTTGAAATTTTTACCTCCTACGTTACGTTAAAAACCTACAGCCAAAAAAGTAACGGTATACGGGTAGAATATAAATTGGAATAACACATAGGGTATTTTTATCCGGAAATTCTCACGGAAGCGTAGCCCCAGGGCGCCGTTAGTATTTTGTAAGGCAATCGAGTAAATCCACTAGATCATAGTACAATAATGAATCTGGAGGAGGATATTTGGCACAAGGTACTTTTTATTCCAAAACCTCGTTGTAACGAGGGCGAACTGCTAGTGTAGTAAATAATTATTATCTATGTACAAGTTTTATTTTCCAAAAACCCGGCTTCGGAAATAATACTTACCATTACCGATTTCTTGAAAAAAATATTCAATTCTATGTACTTACAATGTAATTTTTCGTCGAGATTTCCTCGCGACGTCACCGATAAAGCACGTATGAATTCCTCGAATTCAATGGACCCATCCTGAAAAATAATGTTTAGCCACAGATTATGCAATACTTTGAGTAGTTTAGATATGTAGGAGATTAACAATAAACTGTCTTTGTCTTAGTATTAAATTAATGCATTGTTTTCTAATGATGTACGATTTTCAGAATTGGGCCCATTTTGCCTTGAAATATGCAAATGGCTGAGGAAACATTTTTAGGAACGGGAACGGTTCAATATTTCTGTTCCTGGTAAAGTGCTGGGAACGAAACATTAGCAGTTTTGTGGGAATTCAGTATTCAGTGTTATTCAGTAATGTCAATTTGGGAACGGCACCATACTCGTTGTAAATTCTCGTACATACCCACCCACATCTCTCTGGTGCTCTCAACAAGTTCGCAAATTGGATTCTGATGCAAAATCCGCAATCAGTTGGCACAAAACTTGCTGTTAATTTATCCATCGATATCGGATCGATGTGATGAATATGGATCGACTTATCTATTGACACAATTACATCGAAGCGAACCAAGAATATGAGAGAGAGATAGAGAGTTTGAAAAACCAGCTATTTGTTTTAGGTTTTATTGTTAAACTAATAAACTATTGCACAACTTTTACGTTTCATTTCAGTATACTAATGCATGTACTTATTATTTATCTGATCTTTAAGATGTTCTGGTCAACCTGGAATTTAGCTAAGTTACAGAACGAAGTTAAAGTAATGAGGTACCATCTATATTGTTTTTCTACTATAATACTATTCATACTTGAGGTTGCAATATTTGTTAAATGTAATGCTCCCATGTATTATTCCCACGCCTTTGTGATGTTATGTTAAGAAATCATCGGGATAATTATAGTTTACACCTTTCTAAAACGGGAGTAATGCCGTTTTAGAAGGGTGTAAACATCGTAAAAGTATTGTATGTATGGCACCTAAAATTTATAACAAAATTCCACAATAAGTTAAACATCAGAATTTAAGTTTATTTAAAAAGCACCGCAGGTCCTTGCTGATAGATGAATGTTAATATAATTTGAACAATTTTTTTAATGATAGATTTAGATAAAAATTTAGTTAATTTAGTTTATTACTTTTATTTATTCGATTTTGTTTTTCTTTTAACACCACATTGTAAAATAATATAAACTCATGTTTTTGCAAATAAATAATCTTTATCTTTGTCCTTTTAAATAAAATATGTCCTATGCGATATTATGAATAGTAACCACAAAAAGTCTGATCTGGCAAACATTTTATCAGACTGGTGAAGTAAAATTTACCTATGCAGATTCTCATAAATAATGTTTTTTTCCATTGAGTTAAGAGCAGTTGGCAATCTTGCAAATTAAAAAGCGAATTTGGCAATAACTTACGTTATTTTCGTCGAATACTCGAAAAACTAGAGACGCAAACTTGCTGGGGTCTCCTTGCGGGAAAAACTGTTTGTAGATTTTTATGAAGCCCTGTGAACAACAAATGTAATAAGTACGTGAAAATGAAGTTATATTATGCCGGTTACATACTGACGTCGTACTTCGACAAAATCCGATGCGAATTATTGAAAATTGCCTAGTTTGTGTGAGAGCTTATTTTACGGCAAACAAGCGATGTATGTATACCGAATCCACCAAAGTTCAGCGAACCGTTTCGCAATAATGTATAGCCGACACTACGTGATAGGTGCAAACTTGTTACTTAGTATTTTTTTTAGTATGTAGCTGTTACGTGATCTTTAATTAAAAGATGAAAAATTCACTAATAGTATAACTGATTCTGTGTGTATTTATAGGAAGGGTTGAATTGTAGTGGTATGCATATCACGTATTCTCATGTATATCCAACTCAACGGGAGTCTAAATGTAGTTCTGTCCAAATATAGACCACCACGTGTAATTATTTTTATATTTTCACCCCCTTAGGTAATATTTAAAGTTATCAAAGTACAAATAAATATCTGTACCAGTTGTTCTTTTAATAAAAATACGCTAATAGAAATTCAATATCTAAATCAAATAGAAATAAAATATTCCAATTAACAAAGATCGAAGTAATACGTAAATTTACCTTACTTATAGATATAACGTTAGTACCTGTTCAGTAAGTAGTCCATTGGGGCAATCTTTCAGGAATCCTTTATGCCTAAAACATAAACAACACTTGTTATAATTATCATAAATGTGCATAATAATTAATTTTATTAATTATATAATCGTATTAACAATTAAATTATACAAATTATGTATGTTTACAAATTAAACTATCTAAATAAAGAAGGAAATAAATTTCGGTTCATCTCGTCGTAAATAGAAATAGAGCATATTATGTAAAGCTCAGCGCAGATGTCGTTACTGGTACAACTAATGTACACAAACATTGAAAATGGAGGAAAAAACCCCCAGTTATCAATATTGTTGTAGATTTACGATCAAAATACTTTCTACGTATTTGTGGTGCGAGTTTAAAGGAAAACGGAAGGATTTAGTGGATGATCCTGAAAATAATAACACTATTTTAGGTTATTTTCTGCATTATTTGATCAACTATGGTCATACTGATATAAACCTGATTTTCATTGAAGATCTTACCTGTATGAAGTACCATATTTTAATAACTTCACGTGTGAAGTTTTTTTCGACCATTTACTGGCTCAAAAATTTTACAGCGTGAGGCGTATCCCATAGTTTTTGAACGACATAGCTAACGGCTGCAAGGCTTTTGTGCACTTAACATATAGTGCTGTAGTACTCTGTCAGGATAAATGTTCAGTAATACTCCCTATTCTGACAAACCAAAATAATTGCTTCTTTTTTTAAACCTTTTGGAGTGGGCGATGGCTGTAGTTGTATATTTTTAGGACTT
This sequence comes from Plodia interpunctella, assembly GCF_027563975.2. NCBI lineage: Eukaryota > Metazoa > Arthropoda > Insecta > Lepidoptera > Pyralidae > Plodia > Plodia interpunctella. The sequence continues at coordinate 6,381,716 of NC_071324.2, read as the reverse complement.
CAATATATAGTTTTTACCTACCTTTTTGTTTGTATCTACTGTCCTATTTTTTAAGACTTACCAAAGCCTGATCTCCTTTTCAGTAACTGCAACAAAATTAAAATAATATTAAAACGAACAGTTGAGTTACGGTTATTACCGAGGCATTACTGGCATGTAAGGATAGTGCTACGGTAAATGCATTTTAACTGTGAGTACTACTAGTATAAATAAATATATATACCAGTACATGTAAGGACAGTCACAGTTAAAATGCATTTACCGTAGCACTATCCTTACATGCCCCGTATATGAGTAATGCCCCGGTATTTTTTTTAAACCTTAGCACTACGAATTGCACTGTGTAATTCTTGCAATGTGTTTTAGATTGTACTATACTTGTGACTGTTTTGGGCAGAAAATTAACATTTCCTTTACAGTCTTCATTATTTATTCCAATAAGCCAATTAAAGGCGGGAACGTCTGCAAAGCGTGTCATTGCTGCGATCGGTAACTATTACATTGTTTCGGTATAACTTGAACTATAAATAGTTCAAGGTATTAATGTAGGTACTAAGTGGGCCTGGGGTTCACTTCTTTGGGAATTTTGAAGAACATTTATCTTCTTATGTCTATGCTAAGTTTGGGTGCAGAATTTAAGAAATAATTAATTTATCAAAAGTTTTAACAATTACAACTGCTCAGTTAATTATATATTTGACTTATTCAATAAATATAAAGAACACTATTCCCTTGTCTTTTTTATTTCATCTCCTTGTATGGTGAAATTTAATAACAAGGCAGTTGATTACAATACCCCTTTATTGTGATAACGCGTCACTAAAGAGGCAACTTTAGTTTGACGATAATGTTTATAAACGTGGTCGTGGAGTCAAAGTTTAAATTAGAAACTAAACTCATAAAAAGAGCACTAGGTAAGTTTAGTTTAATCCTCTTTATACTTTCGACCGCGATGAATGTGGTTCACTATGGTTGCAATTCCACTGATTTTGTCGTTATATAAGCTGCTATTTTTATTAGTGTTATTAAATAAGTAAACAGATTAGCTTCATCAAAAATAAACAAATCCAGTTACAAAAGAAACAAAAGAAGCGCATTACATTGTAGAAACAAAAGCAGAGTTTTTCCCGCTTCACTTACAAAGTTCCCTTCACATTCATCCAGGTAACAGGTTAAAAGCTTGCGATGTTAGCGAACAAAAGACGGTTGCTGAGTTGTTCACGCGTGGAAACTCAACACTAATTAGCGAACTCGACACGGGTTTATGAAACAAAACTCCGACGATTTCTGTATGTAAAGACAAACTGAATGTAACGCGACGCAAGAGTTGAGATCCTAAAGCTAGCCACTTTTGAAACATATAATGCCATGAGATTTGTTTGCTTTGTAAGCATTTGACTCATGCATATTATACTTTTCGCAAATATTTTGTTTTTGTTACTAATGGCAGATTTCATAAAAATCTACTTACTAAAATACTACGACTGAATGAACCAAGAATAACGGGTTATAGAGATTATGACATATCATAATTATGACAATATCTTAATTAGGTCTAATCTAATCTAATTATGATATTGCATAATAACCCTGTCTAATCACGTCTAGGCAGAGCATAATCTAGATATTTCGAGATTATTACAAAGTGGGATCATGACTTGTCTATAGCAGGCAAATAGGAGTGTCACATAGAATTAACTACATTATCATTGTGTACCTAAGTAGACTAAGAATAAAATATATTTATTTGAAAAAATGTCGGCAACTTTGCATTTCAATCTGCCAGTTGCTTAGCAACTAATTAATGATGTAATCGGCATTCGTTAAGATTGAGATGTTGATGATAATAAAAGATTTGGGCCAAGATTTCCACACGAGACCGGTTTGGAAATATTGAATAACCTCGGGATTTAAACGGTCTTGTCATTCATCAATGCTCATTTTACGTGGTCCCACTGCTCCCGCTCCAATTTTTTTTATATTTTCTGTGATCGAGCTAACTGATGACAAAAATTATTTTAATAAAAATGGATTACAATTTGGAATGATTAGCGGTCAGATCGGTCAAGGAAAAGACCATATTTGAGCAGATAATTTAGTAATTTGCAGGGACGACATAGTTGTCGTCCCTGCAAAAGTAAATTCTACCCAAATAATTAAAGAGGCGGCTCTTGTGCATGAGTTCTAATATGCTATAATATGCTTTATACATATGCCTTATGTAATTTGTTTATTAACTTTCCGTAAATTTCCATCAAACATTGGGACTGACTGTAACATCGTGGAACTAGCAAATTAGTTCAATTTTCATTTGTGAGATCGTGCGTCGAATTTCTAAGATATCCCGCACTAAATTGTAACTACGAATATGGAAATGATGGATACCTATTTAAAAATTGCACAATCATGGAATTATAAGGCATGCGGAAAATGTACGCACATATATCTGAACGCTCATAAATTTTGTTTAGCTTATTACAATAATTTGTTTTGCTCACAGTTTTTCAAATTGTGTCCAATAATATTATAGTTCTTATATAATTCCTTTCATTAAACATAGATTTTCTAAATAATTGGGTACCGAAATTTGCTTTGATAAAATCTTTAGTCGTATATCTAACTACTTAGATGCAAGAAACAAACGATTCCTCGTATAGAATATGTTTGTAACAGCGGGAAGCATAACAAAAGCTTCTTTTTTAATTATCCACTGTATTTTGGACTCTTTTGCTGATTCGCTGTCTTGTTATTGTCCGGTCATCCTTTTGTTTTCGGCATTGTTTTGTTTTATAATTGTTCGCGGACTATTGTATTGATGACTCTGTGTGTAACAGCGTATTTGCTGGTCTGCGGAACGCCGCCGCCGTAAAGTTGGGAAAACGTTAAACTGTGATATTAAAGAACATGTATATATTTTATTTAGTACTCCAATTATTTATTACTCCATTATAAATGTGATTTTCAAATATTTATAAAAATAACCAAAAAAACCTGTTTCAAATTCCCGGTTAAACACAGTGATACGACATACTCTATCCCATACAAAAAACAAAAAACCTTTGATGACAATATACGTACCTACCAATATAACTTTCTGGCCTAACCGAAGAATGAGGTGTTTTAAAAGAGAGTATGATTATGAGTAATCCTACTTGTATTTTGAATACTCAAATTGCAACTAATTCTAAACTTTACATAATCAGATTTCGTTGCTTTGAATACCAAAACTTAATATTACACTGACGGAATTAAAATTACCCTTTGGAATTTATCGTCGAGCGCTAGCTTCCAACGAGTGCAACGTATTTAGTTGCACCCATTGCTTCTATTTTCTCATGTTTACTAGACAATATTAAATTTTGTAGTGCATCCGTTGGCTTATGGTTTCATCTTAACTTTGTTAGAACGGTCGGGGCGTACCGCCTTTGCTATATTGAAACAAAATTTATTGTAATAATATCAGAACGAAACTAGTAACTAAACTAGAATAGGACTACGCCATATTCTCCCGTGGATGTCGAGTACGAGGCTACCAAGGGACACACATAGGTAACAATAGCATTCCCAAGAAGGCGGCCGGTGGTAAAATCGTAGCCGAATCTACAACATTTTAAGGTTTTGTTTTTAGGCTGACCCTGGGCTTCGCGGCTTCCCAACCCCGGACGCAATTGGGAACATGCAGACATGAGACATAAATACATAGACTTTAAAGACATACTTTGTTATCTTAATTAAATGTTTTGTAAGTATTTATTCACGAAATAAAAGGCGGTTCATTTCTCTATGCTAACGTAAGTATAAAAAAGTGAGGGTGTTATCTTAATCTGAAACTGGAGCAAAAAAAATAAGGAAAGGTCCAAGATAAAGACAGTTGAAGGAGAGTCCAAAAACTAGTAGAAAAGATATACGGCTAATGAAAACAGGAAAGATGGTTGACCGATATCCAGAATTTATAGCTAGTCGGATTTATTTCAACGGTATGGAATCTTTCACTAATAAAATACATATTTTGTTTCGAATCTTTCACTAACATTACGAATACTTGTATTTATTACTTTTATATAAAAAGAGTGAGCTGCGGTCATTATATTAGGTTTTTATATAAAAACTTCATGTAAGTAGATACTTTATTGCTTCGTGTTTCTTCTATTGACACTTTTTAGACTTTTCTTTGTTGTTTTTGTCGGCTGCACCAGTCGTTAATTTTAATCTGCACTGAAAGACGCAGAGTACGCGATTTTGTCCAAATGTCGTCAGCGCGCAGGTTTAAGTCAACGTCAAAGTCGACTGGCGCAATTTATCCATTCATCTAACAGACTATTGGAAAGTCTCTTCCTAATTTGAGCGTTTTCCTACTTTCTTCCTTAGCCGCAAAGCAGCTGAGACCATGGTTGACTCATATACAGTATACAGGGTAATAAAAGATTTTCATGTTTTGTAACATTTTCCTTATAGATATGTCAGAGGCAAAGTCGCTCAAAGCTCCAAAAGCCATGGAGAAAAGTTTAACATTATGTAATATAAGCTAATCAATTGATCTAGTAGTTCTTAAAATATAAACACATTAATAAATTCAAATTAAGTCAAACTCACAACATAAACATAGATAAGTATATTACCTGAGAGACAAGCGGAGGCGATGAGCGGAACTTATAGATAGTTCGATCGGGATAATTGGAAAAAAATAAAAAAATAATAATGAAAATTATTTAGGTTTCATAGTCTTCTACTATCTCGTAAATTTAATATGTAATTTAGAGTTGAAATGTCGAATATCGACAGTAGAAAATTTAAGGTCTAATGGTAAAATAAAACTATTAGAATTTCTATTAGAATAAGTGTTTTATTATTATTTATATACGCTAAACGCTATGAAATATTTTCACAATAAATGTAAAAATAAAGAGAAAACGCTTAAAAGTAGTTTGTGCTCTCCTTCGTCTTCTAAGTCTTCAGTCTTACGGAAGTGTGAGAATCAATTGGAAACTTATAATTTATGTTAATTAATTGATAGAAAGCTTTTATATATAAAACTGATGACTGCATCAGGGCTTATTTTGATTGTGAAATCTTCAGACGCGACATCCATTATGTCGTGGACATTGGTTAGTTAAATAATTAATTAATTTGTGTTTGCTAGTTCAGTGAGTAATTCTAGTTAATCAAATATTTTGGTGTTTTTTTTAGATCTTGAGCATCATATTTATGGCAAAAGTCGTGGATAGCGGATTTTACCGCTACCCTTATCACCAGATAGTAGAAACTGTGCCTCAAACGGAAGTCGTCGAATCCTCAGAGGTGCCTGAGAAATCTATTTCTTATGCAATATCGGCCAATGACTATAATTACTTGAAAGAATACAAAAAGGGACATCAAGATGTGCATTATAACTCGAATATTGTTGGCACACAGACAGCAGCCATCGCGAGCACAAGCCAATTGCACTCTGAAAATCATCACGGGTTTTATAACAACATCGTTCAAAATGACGTTAACGATATAATTACTACGCAGGCAAATCTGGCGCAACATATACAGGTACCTGTCATTCAACCAATAATAAAAAAACATATTTATTTCCATGTTCCTCCACCTGAATTTGAAGAAGAACAATCCATCAAACACATTCAAAAGCCGAAAAGAACATATAACATAATATTTATAAAGACTCCTTCACAAAACGTTTATGGTGTCAGCAACGCTCAAAATTCGCTTAGAAATAATCAAGCGAATGTTGAAGAAAAGACTCTTATTTATGTTTTGGTGAAGAGACCCGCAGAGGAAACGTTAGTGCCAGTACAGCAGAAACCTTCAGACCATGAGGTATTTTATATCAAATATAAGGACAGCCCACGACTGCAACCCGTGCTGCCAAACATCTGAAGGGAAACTCGCGGCCAGACAATGTTGATTTAGTAATAATGTCTAGCGAGTTATTAACATAAGTAATCTAGAAACTGCCTATATATAAATCATAAGCCAAAGCAATATGTCAAATATGTTAGTGTATTTTTCGTTTCCATGCCACTCTCGTCTTACGTAAGAATTTTTATATAAGTTTGGATATACTTTTGTTATTTACCCAAATAAAATAGGTAGTGCGTTTCGGTAGTTTGAGTTAAATATAATTTGTAATATTTTATATTTAAATTAATAAATAATTTTAATTTAACTTAATTTTCTTTAATGTGTTATATGAATGAATAAGTAATTTTAATTTTCGGAAAATGTTCTGTATCTATATGAATCTATAAATTTTGAAAATAAAGATTTTTCCATTTAATATTCTTGGCTAGAAGGATTAAAATAAACCTTAACATTTTAAAGACACTAGTGTGGTTAAACGATCGATTGCTTGCTTGATTCCTCTTTGAGGAAATGCTGTCATTACCTCTCAGTTGTCAAGTTATCACCGTCGCATCGTACGACATACCGTGGATATGAAGTAGTCTTATTCTAGGGCGGGAACCCACGCCACTTATATTTTTTATAGTTAATTGGAATTACTCTATTACTATAAATAAAAACAACATCTTCAAGCAGAGATTTACCGAGGCATGTAAGTTATATCAGCAATAAACTCGTATGGTAATATTCGTAATATGGTACATCTGAATAATTTTGTCATTACCGGCTAAATGAAAGTGGGAGTTGATACACCTATGACTGTATAAATAATGATGTTTTCGATGTTGGTTGGGATGAAACACAAACACTATTATTATTCATAATGTGTCTACTTGGATGTCTATTCTACTTCGCTAAATATTCACCGACCTATCGAATACGATTTCTCAATCAATTTGAAGGGAACTCCAATACTAAATGACATCTGTTTATTATCACTATTCGCAGTTATTATGATTTTATTATCGGGTGGGTTTTTAAAGGCTGGGTTGGTCGTCATATTTAAGTTGTGTTTCGTATTGGATATTCGGCACCGACCTAGGTTATTCCACAAATGGCACCAAATAATTTCTATATTATGAAGTAAATCACGAAATAGTTACCCAGATCTGGAGTCAGATAGAAGGTATTATTATTACATTATTTTACACAAACAAGGCAAATAAGTTAGAAATGCATATACAACAATACCACTAAAATATGTGTGAAAGTTGGATCACTAAGGCAGTGAGACGTCAGACCGATTGTGGATGCGTGCCAAGGTGCTCGGGGAACCTTCGCCATTAGTTATAGTATACATTGGACAAAACCTCAAAGGTTATGAAAGTCGCTAAAATCAGCGAGTGATGAAAAAACTGTTGCAAGACACTATTAGGGGTACATTTTTGATGGAAGGTAACATCGTTTCCATCGATAACAACTAAAGTGGATTACATTTTGTCGGAGTTAATTTATTTGACGAGATAGACATTATCTCGTAATGGCAACGGCATAACATGCTATGCTATGAGATAACTTAAACATATGACACATTTAATCCAAAACATCTTTTTTCGTGTGTCTAATACAGAGCTGGATCAATAATTAGGCACTTTGCCTCCACTATTAAACGTTAAATTTTTGTTCCAACGTGGTTCCAACTTTATTGTGCATTAATATTAATTTTTTTCATGTCCGGACATCTGGTCACTGCAGTCCAGCGTTGCAAGATTTTTTTGGTAAAGCAAGATTTTGAAATCTAATGGGCAAAAAACCTGGATTATTTCGTCAAACGTGGGACGTGATAGAAAAAATAAACTGCAAAATCTGCGACGTCTGGTGACGCTGCTGCAGTCGTTCCACCAATGTGACTGAGAAATATAATTACGTCCCGTACTCTTATCTCCAGCCAGACAGTTTTATTGTTTTCATTTACTGAAACCTACTTTACTAGAATTAAATACGTTCTGGAATCGATTTTAAGTTTTACTGTGATGCTCCACTGAGGCGCTTTTACTACCTACCTATTCTGTGATTTATTATGGATTAGCTGTCGTATATTTGAAACTTACCCGCAAGTTTCATAAAAATCGGCCGAGTGGTTTAGATGTGAAAGCTTGACACTGTCGCATTAATAATTTACTAGCACCTCGCTCCGCTTTTGGTACAAATACGTAACAAATTTCGTAAAAACAAATAAAAATAAAAATCTGAATAGATGCCGAATGTGTATGCAGTTAAATATTGCATGAATTATTATTGCACGCGTAGGCGTATAAATGTGAAAGTCTGTCTATCTGTTCCGTGTTCATGATTATACCGTTTTGCCGATTTTGATGAAATTGGGTATACATGTATTTAAAGACACACGGGAAGAAAGTTTGTATAAAAATCATGTCTGTTCTGCGTTCGCAGAGAAACTCATGTAGGCGAAGCCGCGGCCAAAAGCACTAGCTAACACGATTGTATGGAATTAGTATTTTCCATATAATCGTGTTGCATACGCATTCGGTGTGCATGGACCTTAAATGTTAATGCCAACTAAAAGTTTATTTTGCATGACATTTAATTTCTAAAAAGTCGGCACTAAATACCTAAACACCAATTAACCTATACCCCAATATCCCAACACCTATATCCCAATTATCCATATAATGGACAACAAATAAAGTATAATTATTACAATACACAACGGTCCCCGTTGCGTGTTGCCCTTTGACTTTGACAAGAATTGTTATAGAAAGATAAGTAGCAAGTAGCAACCTGAGGGTGGAGCGGCTTTCCAGGTCAAGACCTTCAGAAAAGGAAATTACTCGCTTCTTATCTGTAGAAATTACTCGCTTCTTATCTGTATCCAGATGGTAGATAAATCGAAACGGGTCATTCTGAAATTGTATTGAAAACGATTTTAAACAATAAATTACGTTACTGTTCTCAAACAGAATAAAGACGTAACTGACTTTTTCGAAAATTAGTCATTATACATATTCAGCAGACGATTAGATATAATATCAATTGATTTAAAGTCAGATTTATCTATTGTTCTAGTTTTAGTTATGTAGTATGTAAAGTTCGTACGAAGTTAAATTAGTTTTACACAAAAAAAATATCAGATTGTGATATAATTAACACTTATTAAATTCATTAACACTGAAATACTAACCACCGAGAAAGATGTAGGTACTTATCAATCAAAGTGTGGAATGAATAAAATATCCGAATCCTGACTTCGACTGTAGATTCTAGAGATCATATAATATATTGTAACAGGATTTTAATTAATTTTATCAACTCTTCGTATAACTTTAATATCCTTACATATTATGAAACAAAGTCCCTGCCGCGTCTGTTTGTCCGCGATAAACTCAAAAAATACTGCATGGACTTTTATACGGCATACACGTCGGCATCCTGAGTTCGCCGATAGTGTTTTTATTGGACATATTCCAACGTGAACGCGTAGTTACTATGAGTGCTTTTATTTATCGCAGTGAAATTATAGCAATGTATACCGAAGCCACAAAAGTTTGGCCAATTGTTCGATGACAGTGTGAAGCCGGTACAATCAGCAGTCAGCGGAATCCCTACCCTGACGATATCCTAATTGTGCTTTTTGATATTGTGTTGGTATTTTCTTGCGGTGTACATAGATGCCGCCACTAGGCATTTAGTTTAATAATTTCATGAAAAAAGTTTTTTTTTCTTACTTTTTTATACAAGTTGGTAACGTTGCGAGATCGGGATACTGCTTATACGGATTTTTAGTATTATTTTAGGTAAAACACCACAGAAAATAATGGGTGGTTGGGGGAGATTTAATGAGGTCGCGTAGGCGAAACTTGGACCTAATTTAACTAATTTCCCCCGGAGTAATTTGTCAACCGCCATTGTTAACCTATTAATTTCAGTAACTTAGGCCAAAGGTTACATCATAGCGATACTTTTTAAAGTGAAATTTGAGAATAAATATTTTAGTTATAAATATCCATTAGGAACATATTGATGTTTAATACATACATGAAATACAATAACCTAAAAAATGGCTTTCTAACTTGTAATAGAATTAATCAGAAGATCTATCAATTAATATTACAGGACAGGGTAAAAAATAATTATTATCATCCAAGCCTACTAGAATGATATAAGGCAAAACAAGACCGGTCTAGTTTAATATAAGAACTTGTTTGATAGCCAATATTGAAATTAAAAGCAAAACAGATACTTAGATACAAAAAACATTGCGTAATTCTCCCTTTATTCTATTGTTTGATACTATATACAAACCTGCCTAAGCCATCGAATATTGAAAGGTGTTAAGGTTATGTTTGTCTAGAACTGTGCTCATCAATTATTGTATTATATTCGTAAGCATACATTGTTCGAAGAAATTATGTTTGTGATTAGTAAATACAATGCGAGCCATATCTCTGAAGCAGCAGTTCTCAAACTTTCTTCCAAGATGAATCTTTTTGTAAAGCTAATCATTTCTTGTAACTAAATAAAACTAGTAAAATTCAGACTTGTTTCTGAAAAATTACTGGACTTATATTATGTTAGGTATAATACCTAACAGTTGAAAGTACCTATAACCTAAGCTTCGATCAACGACATTCATAACACATACTATCTTTAAGAACGTGACGTTATAAAATCAGTGACGTGTGAAAAAATAACTTGTATACATGATATTTGCA